>NC_085120.1:8411000-8711750 GCF_030269925.1 Bombyx mori | reverse complement strand
CTTATAATCTATGTTAGTAACTTAAAAAAATCTAACACATAACTATCATTATATACATTTTATACCATAGGGTTTTGTTTTGAATTGTCTTGTTATAATAACAGTCCAGGGTCTCCGATACTGACTCGGTGGTGGAGTAGAACGCCCCTGACTGTGCGCTGAGGGTCGAGGGTTCGATTCCCAGGTCGGGCAAACATTCGTGTGATGAACAGGTATGTTTGCTCTGCTTCTAGTTGTTTATTATCTATATATTTAAATGTATATAAGTATGTATGTAAGTCTTTGATACCCATAACAGAGAATCCTAATTTGATCCCAGTTATATATTATTTATTTATATATTAATACGTGAAGCAAAAACTTTGTATCCCTTTTTACGAAAATTGCGCGGATGGAGGAGTATGAAATTTTCTACACTTATAGAGAATATAGAGAAGACGTGCACAATGCTAATATTTTTTTTAAATAATGCATAAAAGATACATTATATCAATAAAGAAAACATTACACACACTACATACCGTGTATTTGAGGCACACACGCATGCATACTATTTATTGTCAAACTTTTGTTCTTCACGTCTGTGGTCAAATTGAGAATAGATTAAATATTGTTTGTCTTTAATAATATTTTTTTAATAGTGTAGCCTTGGCGAAATTTGTATAAAATACAATCATAATAGTATACAAACTTACAATTCCAATTAATTATAGTCGAATTTCGACTACTGCGGGACCTCTAGTATTATTTATTCGATCTGTATCGAGCCGTCCCTTGGTTCGGAACATCAACAACTGTCAATGCACTGTTGTGCTTATGCACTGAATGCATTCAACATGAAGCTTACGTCTGCCTACAAGGGCAATAAATACAAGGACTGTTTTTCAGCCACAAAATAAAACCATCAAATAGATGTAATAGAAATGACAATATACCTACGCACATAATTTGTTACTTTCGGGAATAAACACGTATACTTCTAGAGAGGAATTATAAAAGAATCTTAACAAACTTCTGGAACAATATTTAGTGAATTCAAAAGTTTAATTGGCTTAATTGTCGATGATCCCTTCGCTACGTTTTCAGACGTAAGTATAACGAAGGGCGCCATTTATGGCTCTGTCAAAAAAAAATGTTTTTATATTTGGAAATTTGATTAAAACAAAATCTATGAAATATTCAACATGCTCTAGAATTAGAGAATACGAATTAGAATCTGGAATCTATATTTATTGAATTCGTATTTTCAAAATTTCAACATCTAAATTGTGTTTTGTGATTACTTTAGGATTCAAAATAAGACTGATTGAAGAATTAAATGTCAGTTGTAGATTTGTAATTATTATATCACGCTACGATGAATTAGTTAACTAGAAGTGTACCGTAGTTTCATTCCAATAAAAGAAATATTTTTTTTGCGATAAAAATTATTCTTCTCACTTTGCCGTCCGTAAATTATTCGTGTTGAGGAAATTGTGTCAGTTCGGTCTCTGATGCTGCGGGCTAAAAGACAAACCAACAAAGTTACGTGTTTTTAAATTTTCATAAATACAATAAAATTAAGAAATGCTTTTCTTTCAACTGTCACAAGCGCCTACAGACTTTACAATGTGAATTACGCCTTGAAACATGACGTTGAGGTCAGAGCTGTATAAAAACTCTTCCGTTTTCAGGATAAAATATTTGATTTCTTCGCGACAGAAACAGGTAGAACGATAGTACCTAATTTGTGATTACAGATAATTTATATTATAGACTAGCTGACCCGGCAGACTTCGTAGTGCCTCAATCGATAAATAAAAGACCTAAACTTTTGTATAAAATAAACTTAAAACAAGTAAAATGAATCCGTCCGACGGGGGACACATCAAACGGAAAACAAAATTGTTATTTTTATTTAATTCCGAGTATTTTCATATTTATCTAACTTTTAAACCTTCTGTGGACTTCCACAAATAATTTAAGACCAAAATTAGCCAAATCGGTCCAGCCGTTCTCGAGTTTTAGCGAGACTAACGAACAGCAATTCGTTTTTATATAATATATAGATGTATATATAGATGAATAGCATAGATTAAGTAGTTGCAAAAAGAGATAAATCTTCAGCTTTTAATAGATTATAAAACTTCCAAAATTAACGTTTTGAACGAAAGAGGCTTATTGCTTTGTTCTTTTTATTATTATTTCTTCTTTTACGAGAAATTGTACGATTATGTTTACTACGGTTGAGTGATTTTTTGTCACTGAATCGGAATGGGCTTTATCGGGTTACTTCAAAAGGCCGCGATGTTTTTTTTTTTAATATTTCGGGACCACCGTTGGTGTTAGACTGTACCTTTGCATGTAGTTCGTATTCGAAGTCCAATCATCTATATTTCTCAAGATAAAAGGGATATCAATCTATGAAAAAGTAGTGTATTTGTTGTTGTTGTTTTTTTCTGGTGGTCGGACCTCTTGTGAGTCCACAGGGGGTAGGTACCACTACCGTGCCTATATCTGCTGTGAAGCAGTAACGCATTTCGGTTTGAAGGGTAGGGCAGCCGTTGTAACCATATTGAGACCTTCGAACTTCTATCTCGAGGTGGGTGGCGCATTTACGTTGTAGATGTCTATGGGATTCAGTAACCACTTAACACCAGGTGGGCTGTGAGCTCGTCCACCCATCTAAGCAATTAAAAAAAAAACTGTATCTCTTCTAGAAACTCGAATGTGAATCCAGAGCTGATAACGCCTCATTTCAACATATTATTAGTAAAAAGAAAAATGTTCTGTGAGCCCACGATAAAGAATTCACAGCCGGTCATATAAGGTCCGAAGGCACATCACTTTACCTGTTCTTACTTTTGTTGTCTCGAGCTTAAAGCTTACGTTTCCGGGGTTGCTAAGACCCTTCGTTATAGCAAAACGACTTTCGAGTTACTCTTCATAATAACATACACTATTCTTAGCTATATCTGCTTTGTATACGGAGTGATCCAGTTTTGCACGGTCGGACTCATGAAAGATATTTAGTGTTCAGTATCCAAAGTTATTTAAATATAATTATTATTAAAAAAAGAAGAAGAAAAAAAGAAACTAACACATACATAAATTTTAAGTTATGTAAACTTACTGGAAATAAAAAGGCTTTATTATTATTATTATTATCCAAACTTATATTCGTTGTGTATGAATTCCGGACGGCAATAAATAATACAGGAGAAAGTCCTTGTTTGTAACACCAATGCGTTTCGGTTTGAAGGGTGTGGCGACCGTTGTATTGTAAAAACGGAGACTTAGAACTCTTGTCTCAAGGTGGCGACATTTACGGTAACCACTTAACAGTAGGTGAGCCGTCAGTCCGGTCACCCATCTAAGCAATAGAAAAAATTTACTTTTTTTTTTTATTGCTTTGATGTGTGGACGACCTCACAGCCCACCTGGTGTTAAGTGGTTACTATAGCCCATAGGCATCTACAACGTAAATGCGCCACCCACCTCGAGATATAAGTACTAAGGTCTCAGTATAGTTAGGTCTCTGTATGCTGATTTGAATGTACTTTTACGTCAACATAAGTGATGTGGTGGTATTTCACACCTGACCTCAGCTATCATTCGCTGAAAATCTTTCAATCAACCCGACTAATTGATTTCCTTTCTCAAAACACAGATCAACAATTGCGTTAAAGAAATGTTTTCGAATAATTATTACGCTACATGGAATTGTTGACTGGGTTTTTTCCGCGTTATTTACATAAAATATTCGTCTTAAGGCAACGTTGATGCTTAGAATTGAGGAAGAGAAGCATCTCGAAGCGATTTCATGAAACTCTGTAATGTTTTATGCGCATTTACATTATTAAGAGTGAATTTACTGTCTGTTCCTTTTTCGTTACAATTATGTTATATTTTATGAATACTCAATAACTGTTAGAATCACATTCGATATTAAAACTACAATGAAGTGAACGTTCTTGAAATAGTACCAACATTCAATAGACTGTGCGCAAATTTTAACCAACCAGTGTATATCAAAGCGCTTAATAATGGTTCTAGCGAGTTATATAAAAAATATACCTTCCGATTCACTAACAATATTATTAGACGGCTGCTTCTCTAGCACTAGGAGCAGGCTTAGGAACCTTGTAACTGTACTCGTCGAACTCGGCAAAGAGTTCGACGTGCAACCGATCCGGTAGTAGATGCATTCGTGAAGCAGCTGCTCTTGAGTCGTTAGGTCTCGTTCCGAGGCGCTCGGGCAGCTGTTAACAAATCCTAACCAGAATTCCCTTACTCCTGGCTGAGCCCGTGCTCGCCAACCTGTCTTGGTGAAATTGAAAAGGACTCCTAACAAAAAACAACATTTGATTCTAAGTTATAAAGTACTATAATTGGTCTCAAAAGACAATATATAGAAGACAGGTCTCCTACGGTAACGCTGATATAACCTCTCAAGGCTATCAAGCATAGGTAGAAAAAAAATAAAAATAAAAAAAGAAGACAAGTAAAAGTTTTGGTGTTTAAAAATCGTATATTGGAACATTGGTAAAGTTATATCACTTGATAAGAACACATCGTTCGACTTATCCTATAAGATAACGACGATTGAAGATGTATTCGTGTATCTCACCATTACTTTGATAGTGCACGCAATGGAACACAATCAAAAATTAACCGACTTGTGGGGTAAACCGGCCTAAGGGCGAATTTACATTACGAAATTAGTGGCATGAAATTAATTTCGTGACGTTACTGGTGGTAGGACCTCTTGTGAGTCCGCACGGGTAGGTACCACCGCCCCGCCTATTTCTGCCGTGAAGCAGTAATGCGTTTCGGTTTGAAGGGTGGGGCAGCCGTTGTAACTATAATTGAGTTACTGGTGGTAGGACCTCTTGTGAGTCCGCACGGGTAGGTACCACCACCCTGCCTATTTCTGCCGTGAAGCAGTAATGCGTTTCGGTTTGAAGGGTGGGGCAGCCGTTGTAACTATAATTGAGACCTTAGAACTTATATCTCAAGGTGGGTGGCGCATTTACGTTGTAGATGTCTATGGGCTCCAGTAACCACTTAACACCAGGTGGGCTGTGAGCTCGTCCACTCATCTAAGCAATAAAAAAATAAAAAAAAATCATATGAATCATTCAGTCAGAGTGTTTTTTTAAGCACATGCTTGCAATAACGATAGTTCGCATACGGTACCTCAAGAATTAAAAAATTCAAAAATTTGCAAATGTTTTTCGCAATCCATTAAATTTTTGGGGAAATTGAATACACGCTTACACTCGAGCGAGTTTTTGGTTGTATGTTTGAAATTTTACGAGGCATTTCGTTTCGGATCGCTTTCGTTGGTCACCGAGGTGGAATGACCGACTAATAATTACCTGCGATTAGATCCCTTAATGATGCCACGACCCTCAGCACTGAGGATTATCGACGCAAGGAGGAGGAGGATGCCAATTTCACATGCTTCACAAATATGTACAATTTACAATCGCATTAATTACATTACTTCAATTTGTCGTCACGTTATAGCAAAAAAAGATGAGATTATACTTACTTGTGTACGGAATATTGCAAGGCTACAGCAGAGGTACGACCGCTTTCCATAATTCTGTTGCAACCAGAAATCTCAGTGTTCCAACTCCACTCCACTCCACTTCCACTCCAGTGGAAAGCAAAACCATATATTGTTATACCATACAACTGAAATTTAGACCTCAAGCATCAAGATGTATCGGAATCCATGATGTGATAAGTACGGGTTCCAGTAATCAGTGCGATAGAAAAAAAACTGCCATTAAACTTACCGTCAATTTTAAATAAACTCGCTAAAGAGAGTGAGTGGAGAACTTAACTATTTGAAACGTTGTTTCCCGTCTCGAGTCGTGATTAATATCGATATTGTATACGTATTAACGGTAATCAATCATCGGGTCAATCGAGTAAAATTTTCCTCTGAGAATCGAATTCAATCAACCGGTTTCGATTTATCATTAATTACTAACCCGCATTTGACGGGCTCGTGTTGTCAGAGTCTATTGCTGAACCATTCGACAAAATATCGAATAATTTTTGGTAGCTGTGACAGTGGGGCGGAGCGTGTTATTGAGTGAGACAGCTGATGGTACGCCGCTTTTTCACATCAATATGGTATATAAGTATAAGCAGCCAGCGTGTATTTTGATATTACTTGAAATTGAACACTTGAGTATTAATGTCATTTAAATTATTATAGCTTTTTTATTGTATTCATTCATTTAAATTTATTTAAAAGAGTTTGTGGATAGAAAAAGGTAATGTGAAAAAAAAAACGGCTTCGATGTCCCTTACTGGTCTATGTCTCATTAGAATTTGGGCTAGCGGACTTTGGCACCTAAATTGTTTTATTACACTGATTGCAAATAGTGAGTTTCGTTATCGATTGATCACGTAATAAGACACCTATTAGTGTATTCGAAGGTTAGGGTGTAGTTGGGTTTCGGACAGCTGACCCTGAAAACGTGACTACGGCACGAGTCGCGCAGCACGTGTTTAGAGTAAAACTCCGTGTGGGTTAGTTGTCTCGTCGAACACTTCGTCTTAATGGTCGTGTTCGCTGAGGACGGTGGCCGGTGTTTGAGGGACCTAAAAGCACCGAGATTCGATCCGGGAATCTGACAAGACATATTTCAAGCGGTGACGACGATATGAGAGATATCATGTCGCGCCGCTGTTTCGAAGTAGCGTTCTGACGCTACTTTAAAATTGTTACGTATCGCTTCTAAATTTGGACAATTGTGAAGGTTAAAATTCCTCATGTACCATGGTGTTCCGACGGCTTATTAAGCTGTGCTAAGTCCCCATCATTTGCGAGTTTTTCCCCCTTGGCATAAATAAGGTGCAGCTTAGAACAATATTCTGTTAACCATCATTCAATCAATCATACAATTATATCTTCCCTTTTAGGGGAAGAGGAATGTGTGAGTCACATGTGGTGCCCGTGACCTGCCGCCATTACATCCATCCTGCGTCAATTCTGTGCCTCACAGTACGATCCACTTCACCGTCGCTTTGGATAAGACTGTAGCTGTTTCAATAATTTATCTTCTTCTTGGACACTTCTCTCAAAATTAGCATTTATAAAATATTCCATTAGACATACAATTTTGGATCCTGAAACCGCTCTTGTTTACAAGCAAACGTCCTTACTCTGGTATACAGGGTACACCGAAAATGTTATGAAATTAATATAATTGTTTATTTTCCTCGCAAAATATGGAAGACAAGGGCGAGCATCCCCTAAGGGCTGTGATGACCTTCTACATATAGCTAACGAGATTCATTCCTTGTTATATCAACGTTTTGCTCAGGGGTGCTTTAAGGACCTATTGTTACGGAGACAACAATTGACGTTTGCTATATGAAAAATGAAGATACTGTTTTTATTTAATTTATTTTATTTATTACACTTCATGTAAAATTTACATTGGCTGACTTAATGCCTAAGGCATTCTCGACCAGTCAACCAAAGGTAGTGCAGAGTAAATAGTGGTAGGTGCAATGAAATTTATATTAGGTTACGAATAGATACAAAAAAAAGTATATCTACATATTTACGAAATCACATATACATATACATACATACATACATACATATGTACACACATACATACATATAATAGTTTATAGAGTATTAAAAGGACTGTTATAGTATATAGATAATAGTGTATACTGTTATAGTTCTATAAATGTTAAGAATAATTTTTATTTAAGGCCACCACTTACTGTTTTCTTTCGTTTAGCGAATTCACTTTCTTGATGCTTTTAACTTAATAATACGTAAAAGTGTTTGTATTATATTTAATTTACTTTGTCGTACACCAAAATAGTGGCGTTCTACAATAAAAAGAAAACTAGCATTGCAACATGGCTCTCTGTGATGAATCAATAAGAAGTTTTTTTGTTTTGAATAACTAGCGATTTGCTATAGCTAAGTCCTGAGTGGCCATTACTTTTTTGGGCTAGGGCGGATTTCCTCAAGAGATCTCCATGTCAATAGGTCGCGCGTGATTTATAGGACTGCTTAAGCCACCCAAAAAATGACTCCCCTGCACACTCGCCCGAATTTCTCATCCAAGACAGAATTCGGGAAAGGTGGGAGAAAGTTTGAATTGCGAGCGCATTTGAAAATGAATAGACTAATTTTGGAAGTTTTTTCCTTAATTATAGGCTAAAATAATGCTTAATATTTAATTTGATAGCTTAATCATCTTCCATAGTAATGTACAATTTACCCAGCAATGTTTGACGCTGATCTATTGATTTAAGTGAGTATAGTTTATTTATTTATTTGGGAAACCAACAGTACAATACAAACATATAATATTAAAAAAAAAAGCTAAAACGATAACCAAACATGTTTCTACTATCAAAATCACATTTAAGTAGTAAGTGAAACTTATATCTCGAGGTGGGTGGCGCATTTACGTTGTAGATGTCTATGGGCTCCAGTAACCACTTAACATCAGGTGGGCTGTGAGCTCGTCCATCCAACTAAGCAATAAAAAATAAATAAAAAAAAGTGAACAGAGAAGAGAAAATTAGAAATTTAATTTACAAAAAAAACAAAAGCAACACAATACGCACATATTATTATGTACATCAACTTATACTATAAAACTATAATACTCATCGTACTAAATCACCTTATAAATATTCCAAAATAGCTTTTCTATACGCTACAAGTGACAAGTAAAAGATGTCAGCATTAGATAACTTAGTATCATATAACCTACATGATCTACGCACAAAAGAGTTAGATTCGTTAGATAGATATTTCGTCCGCGTCGAACGCGCGGAAATACAACTACATTTAAATGAAATTTTGGAAAGAAGATAGCTAGGAATCAATCTCATTATTTATTATTTTATATAAAAACATAGTTACCGGTAGTATTTATGTGAGTTACTCTACACAGCACCAATTTGAGAAAACAATTGGCAATTGGTAGAATCTGCGCATACAAGGACTAATTCGACAGAAACAAAAGGATTATTATATTTGGACACTGTTTTCGTGCCCACAAAAGCGAATCATTTGAGGTAGTAAGATATACGTTGGAATTGGTAATAGTACTTATTTAATGCATTACGTAATAGTGTTGTTAATGACTTAATAATAATAGTAATAATAATAATGTTTTTATTGCAAGTAACCATGACTCATATAAATTGTTAATAGGACTTAGACCTATGTTAGTAGTTATATTTACATCACAATGAATTACTGTCGTAATATCCCACGGGAGATGGCACCACAGCGACCCATGTATACACAGTCCAGCCTGCTTGCGATCATGCTCAGGATACTGTTGGAGCTGGCCCTCACTCTGCTTACCAGAGATGCACACCTCTTACGCATGGTAGCGTAAAAACAATCTATGTGCGCGTCTGCAAACATCCCTGATGCGCTACAAAAGCGGGGCAGCACCACCAGCACCCTAAACGCGTTATTATATTTTTTAATGAATTAAAAAAGTTTTAGAACTCACAAAAGCTCTCTAATTCTACACATACTTTTATTATTCAACTTGGATGATCTGAAAAATATAATCGTGTTTTTTTTTCGATTTGAATTTTTTGCGTTTTATTACATACATATTTTTAACAATCTCTTGCAAGTGTAACAAAATTTAATCAAATAGCTCCAAATTATATTTTATAGTGTACCTACTCGATATTATTAAAAGATATTGAATTTTTCAGTAACATTCATTCTCAAATTGAGTCCCTATATTACAATTACATTCTCATTTCATATCCATAAAAATGCACGTGAGTCAACATAAAACACATGTAAATAATGTGTTTTATGTTCTGAAAATAGATTGTTAATCAATATAAGGTCTAATAAAATGCATTAGCAGTACATTAAAAAAAATACGAGTATTATAATTTAGTATTAGTAGTATTATTCGTATTATAGTTTATAAATAGAGCGTGACTGAACGAAACTAACTTTTTTTTAATGCTTAGATGGGTGGACGAGCTCACAGCCCACCTGGTGTTAAGTGGTTACTGGAGCCCATAGACATCTACGACGTAAACGCGCCACCCACCTTGAGATATCAGTTCTAAGGTCTCAGTATAATTACAACGGCTGCCCCACCCTTCAAACCGAAACGCATTACTGCGTTTCTACGCGTACTATTTCTGCCGTGGAGCAGTAATGCGTTTCGGTTTGAAGGGTAGGACAACCGTACTGTAGAAACTGAGGTTTTGGGTGGCGGCATTAACGTGGTTAATTTTTATGGGCTGCGGTGACCATTCAAAACCAGATGAGCCAGATGAGTTCATCAAACTATTTTAGAAATAAAAAAAAATACAACTTCAAGCGCTTCACAGTTTTCGAATACCAAGAATCGAAGCTTGAAACAAACAACTAAAATTATTATAATTTATTAGATAAATATATTATTTAATTAGCATTATGTAATCGTTTGAAACTATAAAAAAAAAGAAAGAACAAAATGTAAAAATAGTTTTCATTAAGCCCGTACTATTAGCGAAATCCAACAATAAAATACCAGATTACCATAGACTCACTGTCCCCACACTACCACTGTCGATTAATATCGACATCCTCATAATTTGATAATGAATTTATTTTTAAACTAGCGACCCGCCCTCGCTTCGCTTCGGAAACATTAAAACACACATGAAACCAAAAAAATAAATTAAAAAAAGCTTCTAATGGAAAAAGAATTTTTCAAATCGGTCCAGTAGTTTCGGAGCCTATTCGAAACAAACAAACAAACAAATCTTTCCTCTTTATAATATTAGTATAGATCTTCCATTGACGTTATATGCAACGATCGTTCACGTGGGCTCACCCTGAACCCCTCAGGATGTCACAGACAGAACACCGGCGTCCCACGTGCTCGTCTCGCGTCGAACAAAGGTCTGAACTTGACCGGTCTCCCATTCAATTCCTGGTCAAGGGTAATTGGAAAATCGATTTATGTTTTTTTTTTATGAAAGTTATTTTTAAATAAAATAATTACTAGAATTTGTTTCTATTCGAATTGATACGCATTGATAGACGTTATGAGAGCGATGTCGACATTATCGGAAAGAAGTTCCTTAAGGGACGATGCGGAGGGGTACCCTAACCGGGAAAAAATGTCCGTAACGTAAGATTTTTATTAGTAATGCACACAGTCTACGACTTTCCTTTGTAGTAACGTACAAAAAATAACATATTTTTTTATCATTCATTGACCACGATCTCAGAGCGTTCGTTTGCGCAATACACTAACTCTTATGCAAACAACCGTGAATGAAGTGTACCACAATAAGTTCGCACGTTACTGAATGACCGTGGGTTGTTGCAAAACCTCCAGTTTTATTTTCTTTATACCTCGAATAGAACTTAAAATATATTTTTTTATAATAAAGAACTTCGTTCCTATCCGGTGTCCCACGACACCACACATATTTTTAATACATTGTACGAAGTAAAACAAAATTGGTTTTAATCCGAATTCTCGTTGCATGAAAAATAAAATAAACAGGCCTTTTAATGTTTATTTTGTTATTAATTACATTAACGACTCAGACTGTCATTACTGAAGTCAGATCGCCCCGGGGCTATCCCAAAATCAGCTCACGTAATGCAACTCATTGGCCAGGGCTGGGAAATTGCTTCCGCTGTATCGCGATCGATAGAACGATGACGCTTCGAACACGAGTTTCGTGACGTGGAAAATATCAAACGAAATTTTGATGATGCAGCAACATTTGAGGGTTGTGCTGTTTGTTTTGTATTCCTGGAGATCTACAGGCGAGTGCTCGAAGTACACAGAGCTAATTTGAATTGTAAAACTCATTTATATTTTTTAAGGGATTGAATGACCTGGTAACTAAGACCTTTAAGTCATGTCTTATTTTAATTTATATTCTTATTTTTATGAAAAAAGATAATATGGAGATAAATGAAATGAAATGAAGATGATTAATTTGACACATTAATCTATTGGGATGAAGTTAAATGAAATGAGATGATATGGGATGAAATATAATTTCAGTAAAATGGTGCTTATTTACTGAAATTTTTTCAGTGGACTTTTTGGAGGATCCCGAGAAGTTACGTTCAGCGGCTTTGTTTCATTTTCCCACATTTGTGCACTTTCACAGATATTATACAGTTAATAAACCACCGTTATTACACATTTAAACCTGAAGAAACACTAAATAGACAAAATAAAACAAATCACAGAACTTCACTCCTCGCGTTCCCGCCAAAAAGTCAACTCATTTATATTGTAATCACGCTTAAACTACCCTCAAACCGAAACGGACAACTTTTTAATAGCATAAAAAGTTAGTGTCCAGTATGGTTTCTCAAAGCACGCCCTACGTACTATACGAGTATTATCAAGATACACGCATACTGCATTTAGTTGAAAAGAAACTTTATGAAATCGTCGTAGCCTAACGGATAAGACGTCCGGTGTATTCGTGTTGAGCGATGCACCGGTGTTCGAATCTCAGGCGGGTACACCAATTTTTCTAATGAAATACGTACTCAACAAATGTTCACGATTGACTTCCAAGGGGAAGGAATAACATCGTGTAATCAAAATGAAACCCGCAAAATTATAATTTGCGTGAATACTGGTGGTAGGACCTCTTGTGAGTCCGCGCGGGTCGGTACCACCATCCTGCCTATTTCTGCCACGAAGCAGTAATGCGTTTCAGTTTGAAGGGTGGCGCAGCCGTTGTAACTATACTTGAGACCTTAGAATTTATATCTCAAGGTGGGTGGCGCATTTACGTTGTGGATGTCTATGGGGTCCAGTAACCACTTAACACCAGGTGAGCTGTGAGCTCGTCCACCCATCTAAGCAAGAAAATAAAAAACATTAATTATAATTTAGTTTTTTTTTCTTCATGACACTCAGGAGCTCTCATTGCAGACAACCCGATCATAAATGACAAACGACCTCATATTCAGTACAAAGAAACGTAAAGAACATTTTAAAATTTACGACAAGACAGCTCTCGCATACAGCCACCACTCATATGTATAATGATGTGCTACTTACATAACAATACCATTAGCATTAAATTTTTATTCAGTAATTGCTTGCAGCATTACGATATGGCTTTGAGCATTGAGGTATAAATGCTGTTATTCAATTGGCTGGTTTGTCTAATCTTCATTTAACGTTGTTTACAGACCCCTAAAACGAGATACTTACTGGAAAGAAGTTTTTATTGACTGATGGGCCGCCTGCAATTGAGTAGATGGTAATGTTACGCGCTGGGGTTCGGAAGGCCAATGTCCTGTCCTGGTGAAACTGGAAAGGTCTTCGGGCAACCAGTAATCCCTCAAACTTAAAAAGGGATTACTAAAACTAAAAATAAGGGGATAACTGAAAATTCTGTCGAAGTACAAATTGACACCCTATTTAACACTTAGAATATTCACATAACACTTTACAATTCGTAATTCAGTTCTTCCGCCATTATAGTCGCTTCGATATCCCTAGAATTGTCGAGAACAACGTGACAAGTCGAGTAGTTTCGTTATGTGTTTCCGCTATTTGATAACAGATGGCGTTGCACTTTTGGAGCGTTCTCGATTTTACTAGTTCTTTTCTTATTCGTTTCTGCTATTCGACGATAGATGGCGTTGCTCTTACCGGTATAACAGTAACAATACAAAATAATTTATCATCAAAATCAAACTCAAAAAGCATTTTATCGTGAGTAGTTTTTAAATCTAACAATTGCCAGTTACGCCTCTGTTACCAAAATATGTACTAAAGAAAGTAAAGGCTAAGTTTTTCTATTTTCCTTTTTAGCAAGCAAAATAAATAAGCACAACAGTATATGTTTGTAGTCGAGGCATCTGATGTTGACTTGAAAATAAAGTTTTGGAATAAAATAATGTGGAATTTGGAATAAAACTTTATTTATATTTTAATGGAGAATTTTCTGAGTAGACTGGGATGAATTATTTATGTTTTCCTAACACTTTCAGATTGCACATACATCTACGGTAGCTTGTTAAAATTTGCTTTTGTTATGGTTTTTATTTTTATTTTTTATTACGAGGGCGGCACTGAAAATTTCGGGAATTAACGAAGTGACACAACATTACTATTTAAAAATGTATTTATTGCTTTTCGAAGTATTCTCCGCGAAATTTGACACATTTTTCCATACGATGGAACCAATCATTGAAGCAACCATTCCATTCGGAAGTTGGGGTCTCCAAAATGGCCGTTTTGTAGGCGTCCACAGCTTCTTCAGGTGATGAAAATCTCTGTCCACGCAATTTATTCTTTATTTTAGGGAAAGTATAGAAATCATTAGGGCTTAGGTCGGGGCTGTACGGCGGATGGTCTAATAATTCTATGTTTTCTTGCTCTAAAAACTCTTTGGTCTGTGCGCGGTGTGAGAACTCGCATTGTCGTGATGGAGGATGATGCGGCGGTTGCAGTTCTCTTTACGGAGTTCAGAAACGACCTGTGGCAAATAAATGCTAGCATACCATTCTGCATTAACCGTTCTTTGTCCCTCAAGAGGAATAGTCGTAACATGGCCGGTTTTGGAGACAAACGTGGCCACCATTTTTTTTGCAACACTCCGTGAACGAACAATTTTTGTTGGCTTTAACTCATTTTCGAACACCCAAACTCGTGACTGGTTTTTTGTTTCGGGTTCGTACACATATATCCAGGATTCTTCAACTGATACAATGTTGTATACAGCGTTTGAGGATCCTGCATGGAATCTTTCGAGAGTTCTGACGCACCAAGTAACGCGAGCCGCTTTTTGCTCTTCACAGAGCGAATGCGGTATCCATCGGGAAAACAACTTTTTTACACCTAATTGTTCATGAAAGATTATTTGTATTTGACTCATGCCAATGTCTAAAGTTGCCTGAATTTCGCGGTATGTCACATGTCGATCTTCCTCAATCAGCTTACGCACAGCATCAACGTTTTCTTGGGTGATTGCAGTTTTTGGATGACCTTGACTGGGATCATCACTGAGCTTGACACGTCTACGTTGAAACTCAGCAAAACAGCGATAAATTGTGGTTTTGGATGGGGCTTCATCACCAAATGCAGAAATCATCCGGTCAACACACTGTTTTTGTGTTAAACCACTTCGAAAGTCATAATAAATCATCGCTCTTGAATTTTCTCGAGTCAATTCCATTTTCTCAACGACTAAACAAGTTTGACAAAACCTCGTGACAAGACCGAGAATCTTTTTTTAAATAAATAAATGGTATTCGATTTTTAAAACCAAGTAGTTTTCAATTAAAAAGATTTTAATATGACAGAAACAGTGGAAATATTCCATTCCCGATACTTTTAGTGCAGCCTAGTATTCCGTATATGTGTGGACGAGCCTACGGCCCACCTGGTGTTAAGTGGTTACCGGAGCCCATAGACATCCACAACGTAAGTGCGTCAGCTACCTTGAGACATAAGTTCTAAGGTCTCAAGTATAGTTACAACGGCTGCCCCGCCCTTCAAGCCGAAACGCATTACTGCTCCACGGCAGAAATAGGCAGGGTGGTGGTACCTACCCGTGCCGACACACAAGACGTCCTGCCACCAACATATACGCAAATTATAATTTTGTGGCTTTGACTTTTTTTATTACACGATGTTATTCCTTCACCGTGGAAGTCAATCGTGAACATTTGTTAAGTACGTTTTTCATTATAAAAATTGGTACATACCTGCGGGATTCGAACACCGATGCGTCGCTACATACCACCGATTCTCTTATCCTCTAGGCCACAACGACTTCAATAACTCAGTTATCCGCTCAGCATCAAGTTGATCCAGAGCTCATCTTATAATGGCAGATCAAAAATAATAGTGAAAAAAAAAAACTTAAATGCGACTAAATTTATGAAATTAGTTTTGTCTGAAACTGTTCGTATTTTATGATTTCACGAATGCAACATCTAAATGACACAAAAGGAAAAAAAAGTGAAAAAATACTAAAATTTCTATACGACCTTAAACTGAAGGAAGAAGGACGATTTTGTGTTGCACATTTGCTTAGAAAAATATTTCAAGGTGAGTGTCATTCATATCATTTTTCTTGGAAAACAACCTTTAGTCGGACACAGTGTACGGACAGACAGTACGTTAATTTTTGAAGGTAAACTAACTTAATACAAACACAGAATATCATCGTGAAATATCAGTTGATCTTTGATTTGAAGAACACCGAGTGTTTTAGTCAAACAGTGGTAGTTCAGTTTTAATGATCTTTAAAGTTTTAAAGAAATACGGATTTATCGCCAACTGCTAATAATTTCACGACTCATTTTTTCAAATGTTGCACAAACTGCGGCAACGCCTGGCGCTAGTATCGCGCTCAGTTGATTCCGCGGGTACCGGGCAATTTGGCGGGAGATTTCAAAATTTAAACCCCACAATGGAACAGTTATAGCTGTATCCATCTTATTAGTTGCAAAAAGTCGTCTATAAGGTTGAGTGGTTGCAAATTTAAGAACAAAAGAACATTACTGTTTTTTTTTTACACCACGGGACCCGTTAAATTGAATAATCCAGGCCAGACTCAACAGCACGTTCGTGTAATAATAACAAAATGCTTGTTTTTGCGGGACGGGCACAAATTGCAATAAAAATAGCTCATCTGTACTTCAAAACTTAAAATTACGGCTGTGCCATTAAAATCTTTGCCTTATAGGAGTAGATTTGAGCCAACTTTCGTTTTTTTTTTCATTTACAAGCGTCGGTTTGTTCTTAAAAGGTGATTGGAGCTATCGACAGCGTCACAATGCAATTCAGATTATACAGTTGAAACTTTGTGCTCTTGTTTGAAGGTGGGTGCTGGTATTCACTCTATTATGTTTATGAGGTCTAGACAACGTGTACACTGGGGTGCTAAGTTCATTTCTAACCAATCTATACAATGAATAAAATAACCTCAGACCATGTCATTTAGGGTCCAAGAGCTCTATTGTGTTACATCCAAAGTCTTTCGTTTATTTCAAATGTTCATAATGCATCCACAGCAACCATGACAGAGAGAGAGGGGGGGAGAGAAGGAGAAAGAGAGAGGGAGAGAGCAAAAGAGGAGGGAGATAGAGAGGGGAGAGAGAGAGGAGAGAGATGGAGAGGGAGAGAAAGAGGAAAGAGAGATAGAGAGGGGAGAGCGGGGGAAAGAAAGAGAGTATTCAATATTTTACACACAAAAATATATATTTCACATACCGTGCATATATTTGCTTAGTTATGTCTCTGACCATAGCAAAAAAGTCGACACGATATGGACTATGAGCTCGCCTCTGCATCTATTGAAACACAATAAAAAACCAAGAAGTTCTGTAAACCGCTTTTTAAAGTTTTTCTCGTAACTGGAAACGCTACCAGTCTTTATCACAATCGCCTCTTTGACCTATGATGGCGATAAAAAAATTCGATCTTCGAATGTGTACGACTGAAAATCAAATGCACTGTGTCAAAATGGACACAGACGGCATTATCCATTAGTGAAGCAGACGCGCCATTTGAACGAGACGTGGATAAACTACGGGTGTTAGGGAAATCTTTACGTCTGTCACTTACTACGTGTCGTCGCCCGTGAGGAATATCATTGAATCTCATTTTTATAAGCTTACGAACATCTGTTGTAAGTAATACACAGATCGAAGTAAATATATTTAGTAACTAGCGACCCGCCCTCGCTTCGCTTCGGAAACATTAAATTTTATTATTGATAGCTGAGTCCCGCGATGAGTAGCCGCGGTTATTTTCGTACCGCGGGTGAAGCCGCGGGGCGAAGCTAGTCTAAAAAAGGCTTTCTTTTTTTTTGTCAGTAGGAAATCGCCGGACTTCCGCCCTCCACTGGGGATAGAGGGCGGATCATGTCAGAGTCGAACTCACTAAAACCTCCTGTCGCTCAACAACCAACGTCCAAACCTCGCATGAGACAGAACTCATGAAGAGGCAAAGGGGGGAAAGTGAAGCGTTTAAATAAAAAAAGGGTAAAAAAGGCTACGCTATTCCTTATATCATCAGCTACCTATCAGTGAAAGTCCTGTCAAAATCGGTCCAGCCGTTCCAGAGATTAGCCGGAACAAACAGACAGACAGACAAAAATTGGAAAAAATGTTATTTTGGTGTATGTTCCGTATATATATTCATATGCATGTAGTAAAAAGAGGCTATTTCAATATTACAAACAGACACTCCAATTTTATTTATATGTATAGATAATTAACTATTTTTTATTGCTGAGATGGGTGGATGAGCTCACAGCTCACCTGGTGCTAAGTGGTTACTGGAGCCCATAGACATCTACGACGTAAATGCGCCACCCACCTTGAGATATAAGTCCTAAGGTCTATAGGTTCTATAGTTACAACGGCTACCCCACCCTTCAAACCCAAAACGCATTACTGCTTCACGGCAGAAATAGGCGGGGCGGTGCTACCTACCCGTGCGGACTCACAAGAGGTCTTACCACCAGTAAACAAGAGGTCCTACCACCAGTAAACAAGACGTCCTACCACCAGTAAACAAGAGGTCCTACGACCAGTAAATTATCTCAACTATTGGCGAATATCTAAGAAAGTACTCTAGATTTTTCATTTCGGCAATCCGGTTGCTATTTTATTGGTACTGTTGATCTGTATATTAGAATCTTAACAATTCCCTACCTAATATTATGGTAGTTACTTCTGAGAAACAATAAAAACAGATATTGATTAATTCACGAAGTTCGAAACGAACTTAAAAAAGGAAATTTTCACACGTAAACTGGTTATTGTCGAAGACCGATAAACAATTCAAGCATTGAAGCATTTAATATACACTAGAGGTCCTGCAGTAGTCGAAATTCGACTATAATTAATTGGAATTGTAAGTTTGTACACTATTATGATTGTATTGCCAAGGCTACACTATAAAAAATATTAATAAAAACAAACAATATTTAATCTATTTTCAATTTGACTACAGACGTTAAGAACAAAAGTTTGACAATAAATAGTATGCATGCGTGTGTGCGTCAAATACATGATATGTAGTGTGTGTAATGTTTTCTTTATTGATTTAATGTATCTTTTATGCATTATTTTAAAAAAATATTAGCATTGTGCACTTCTTCTCTATATTCTCTATAAGTGTGGAAAATTTCATACTCCTCCGTCCGCGCAATTTTCGTTAAACTTTTAATCTAAAGCAGAATTAATCAGTCTTATACAAATAAATATGAATAATGACAATATGTGCACGCAGAAACATGTTTTAGTGAAAACAGCAACTAGGAGAGTACTGCGAGGAGCTTTTTACACACACATACACAAAAACCTCACACTCGCGCATTATCCAGCCCAGACGGACGGGCGAGCCCACCAGAGAGAAAAGGACGCAAGATGTGCTTCCAACGCGCTAGAAGAGTCACGACAAGTGATATTGACCTTGTCGGCTATGACGTCATTCGCGACCTAGCTGCAGCTATCCGTATCCATTCTACGTTCGTGTGCGTGATCCAGACCCTGAAATTTTCATGTGTGCGTTTGTTTCCTTATCGATAAAGTTGTGTTACCGAGAATTTACAGAACACGGTGTTTTGCAAAATAACTAGACAAACGATAGAGATACGATCATGTCATGTAAATTGTCGATCATGTTTGATTAAATAGGATTAGACTGGATAGTATTTCTAATGTACACGGCGTTTAATTTTAATTTGAATAGACATTCCGCCCTCCACTGAGGACGGCGGGCGGAGCATGTCGGAGTCGAACCGACTAAAACCTCCTGTCGCTCAACAACCAACGTCCAAACCTCACATGAGACAGAACTCATGAAAAGGCAAAGGGGGGAAAGTGAAGTGTTTAGTGCGGAGCACATCTCTCCCATCACCCTCCCCCTCGGGACGCCGGACTGACGGTCGTCGGCGCTACGACCACCAGCCCTCTCGGTCGGCAGGCTATCCGGAGCCCGCCTAGATGGCGCCGGTTAGAGTGAGCTACCCTACGGAATACCCCGCTGGGTCAGAACCAGCGTCGGTCGAGGATAGCCGGCCTTCCATCACCCGGATGCTCTTGCGTAAAACGCGTGCAGAGCAGCTTGCACGACGTCTTCTTAGGTCCCCCTCGCCGGTCCCCAGACCTACATATGAGGGGGACCCGAAACACTTAGAGGGCCAGGGCTTGGGCGAGATCCGCCTTCCTGGCCCCCGCTCGACGGCGGCGGGCTTGTGCGTCTCTAACGCGCCCCGCCGCCTCCTTCTGCGGGATGGTGCACTCGCAGAAGTCGAGCATCGCCTTCCACGACTCGTCGTCGCCGAGCATCGATGCCACAACACTCGGCAACGACAAGTCGTTTCCTATTTTTGCGACGAGGACACGGCGCCACCCCTCCCATGCGGGGCAGGCGACGAGCGTATGCTCTGCCGTGTCCAAGTCGCAATCACAATGGTGGCACTCTGCCGTCGGCTCGGCTCTGATCCAGTGCAGGAACCCACCGAAGCAACCATGCCCAGTGAGAACCTGCGTGAGCCGGAAAGTGCGGCGTCCTCTGTCACGATTCACCCAATCCACAAGGACTGGGCGAATCGCCTCGACGGTCCTGCGACCAGCCGAAGGATCGGCCAGCCGCCTGGACCATGATTCCAGCACGGACCGCCGAGATTGGGCCCTCCGCACTCTGACCACACTGGGGCTGGGACGCGCCACGCCCCGGGCACGAAGGTCAGCCCGCCACTGATAGTCAGCGGCGAGCGCCTCCGCTTCCAGAACCCAAGGCGGCGTCCCAGCCAGTACACACGCCGCCTCGAAGGAGATGGTGCGATAACCACGAATGACCCTGACCGCGATGGTGCGTTGCGGCTGTTGCAGCAGCTTCGCCACCCCCACGGCCAGGGACTGGCCCCACACGGGCGCCCCGTATAGGGCCATTGATCGCACCACTCCTGTATAGAGACGGCGCGTCACCTGGTCAGGCCCCCCGATGTTGGGCAGAAGCCGGCTTAACGCGCCGGCCACCCCCAACAAACGAGGGACCAGGTTCTGAAAGTGAGCACGGAAGGTCCAACGACTGTCCAGAATGAGGCCGAGATACTTCAGCTGCACCCCGACCCCGATACGGACGCCTCCAACCACGATATGGGCATCGACAGGTGGCACTCTCCGGGGCCTGTGAAACCACATGGCCTCGGATTTACTGAGCGCCACGTCGAGGCCCAATCTCCTGATTTTGCCGACGACATGCGCCACCCCAGCGGTGGCAAGACGGGCAGACTCAGCAAAACTCCCCCCCCGGGCCACGACCAACGTGTCGTCTGCGTAACAGATTACGCTCAGGTCCGGGAGGAGGGCACCCCTCAGCACCCAGTCATACCCGATATTCCACAAAAGAGGGCCGAGCACCGACCCCTGTGGAACACCGCGCACGACCGGGAACCGGTGCACGATCCCACCGTGTCCGGTACATGTGACCGATCTGTCTTCCAAGTAGGAACCCACCAGCCGGCGAAGGTAGGGGGGCACTCTGTGTCTTTCTAGCGCCGCCCCTATCACGGACCAGGGCAGGGTGTTAAATGCATTGGCGATATCGAGTGACGCCGCCAAAGCCACCCCGCCCCTGGAGATGGCCTCCTCCGAGAGGGCCCGCACGCGAAGGATCGCGTCCACCGTTGAGCGGCCCTCTCGGAAGCCATACTGTTCCGCCGACAGATCGGGTCCCACCCCGACCAGTTGCTGGATGATGCGGGCCGCCAGAATGCGTTCCAGCAGCTTGCCCACCTCATCCAGCAACACGATGGGACGGTACCCGGCGGCAGTATCCGCCGGGCATCAAATTTGTATTAATTTATAATGGAACTAGTTTTGTTTTCATGATTTCAAGTAAATTATAACGTTTAAACTTATTTTTAAGCTCTACTAAACTGCTTCCAAAACAAACACAGATTGACTGGACAGACATGGCACAGTTTAAAGTACTATCCTAGGAAGCTTAACCAAAAAAGTAAAGATACAGTTTGATAAAATAGATAAACATCATTTCACCACATGCAAAGAGTCTTTGCCTATTAAAATAAAAAATCTGCAAAAATCAATAAAATGTAGAAGGTAGTTAAAACAGAACACAAGATATTTGACTTTGAAATGTCTGAATCGCCCTAACGACATTTTCAAGATTATTTTGCATATATAAAAGTTCCGAACAATAACATTCGGGCCGTCGCCGCGTCGGTCTACCGAGAAGTCTCTCTCACCTGGTCGGTGAAAAACCTTGATTTTGTCGTTTAGTTTCAAATCAACACATATATGTATATCAGCTACAAATTAATGTAATTTTTTTTTAATCTTTCTTTTCATAACTATAATATTTGATTGGTCGTTTATATTTAAAAAAAATGGATTGGAATTTTAAGTCGAAATCACAGATATCATGCTTTTTTATGTTTGAAGGATTACTGGTGGCCCGGAGGCCTTTCCAGTTCCACCAGGACAGGTGGGCGAGCAAAGGCTCAGCCAGGAGGGGTGGGATTTGCTAACCGCTGCCCGAGCAAACTCAAGAGCAGCTGCTTCGCGAGTGAATCTAAGATATCATGCTGTAAAGTCGAGAACTGTATTTGTAAAATAAACTAGACGTTTTTGAAATAATCTAAAACTGGCGCATGTCACTACAGCACACACCTACCGGCACATTTCCCATACGTACTGGTCGTTATGCAGCAAGCTTCGCCGTGCGCGTGACATTGATTTTCATCACAAAAGCAACAGGCGTATTACATTGTTCCCTTGTGAATATTACGTTATAATTAGTACAATTCGTTGTCTGTACATAACGTCTTTACCGAGCTGGTTTACGATTGTGACTTTAACCAATAAAGCGTTGAATGAAGACTTAATAATTGTTTAGAGTCGATGAAAAATATTAGTTACAAGAAGTTTTGTTGCCATCTTATTATAAGTAATGAGCCCTATTATGAGATTCGTTTACGTAACGTTTCAAGCTACAATTATTAGGGTTCGAACGAAAGAAGACAGAAATAATTTTTAAGTTTGACCCTTAGAATAATGTTTGACCATAGTCTACTGAAACAAAAGAAGTTTGGTATTTTGACCGGTTTTCACGTAATTACTGGTGGTAGGACCTCTTGTGAGTCCGCACGGGTAGGTACCACCGCGTCTGGCACAATGGTTTGATTTTCAAACTATTCAACATGGGCGTGCCGGATAGTCTCGTGCTCATCATACGGGACTTCTTGTCGAACCGCTCTTTTCGATATCGAGTCGAGGGAACCCGCTCCTCCCCACGACCTCTCACAGCTGGAGTCCCGCAAGGCTCTGTCCTCTCACCCCTCCTATTTAGCTTATTCGTCAACGATATTCCCCGGTCGCCGCCGACCCATTTAGCTTTATTCGCCGACGACACGACTGTTTACTATTCTAGTAGAAATAAGTCCCTAATCGCGAAGAAGCTTCAGAGCGCAGCCCTAGCCCTAGGACAGTGGTTCCGAAAATGGCGCATAGACATCAACCCAGCGAAAAGTACTGCGGTGCTATTTCAGAGGGGAAGCTCCACACGGATTTCCTCCCGGATTAGGAGGAGGAATCTCACACCCCCGATTACTCTCTTTAGACAACCCATACCCTGGGCCAGGAAGGTCAAGTACCTGGGCGTTACCCTGGATGCATCGATGACATTCCGCCCGCATATAAAATCAGTCCGTGACCGTGCCGCGTTTATTCTCGGTAGACTCTACCCCATGATCTGTAAGCGGAGTAAAATGTCCCTTCGGAACAAGGTGACACTTTACAAAACTTGCATAAGGCCCGTCATGACTTACGCGAGTGTGGTGTTCGCTCACGCGGCCCGCACACACATAGACACCCTCCAATCCCTACAATCCCGCTTTTGCAGGTTAGCTGTCGGGGCTCCGTGGTTCGTGAGGAACGTTGACCTACACGACGACCTGGGCCTCGAATCAATTCGGAAATACATGAAGTCAGCGTCGGAACGATACTTCGATAAGGCTATGCGTCATGATAATCGCCTTATCGTTGCCGCCGCTGACTACTCCCCGAATCCTGATCATGCAGGAGCCAGTCACCGTCGACGCCCTAGACACGTCCTTACGGATCCATCAGATCCAATAACCTTTGCATTAGATGCCTTCAGCTCTAATACTAGGGGCAGGCTTAGGGACCCCGGTAACCGTACTCGTCGAACTCGACAAAGAGGTCGACGTGCAACCTAACCCATGCATCAGCCCGCTGAGTTTCTCGCCGGATCTTCTCAGCGGGTCGCGATTCCGATCCGGTAGTAGATTCATTCGCGAAACAATTGCTCTTGAGTTGTTAGGTCTCCTTCGGAGGCGCTCGGGCAGTTGTTAGCAAATCCCACCCCTCTTGGCTGAGCCTTTGCTCGCCCACCTGTCCTGGTGAAACTGGAAAGGCCTTCGGGCCACCAGTAAACTTTCAATCATAAAAAAAAAAAAAAAAAAAAAAAGGTACCACCGCCCCGCCTATTTCTGCCGTGAAGCAGTAATGCGTTTCGGTTTGAAGGGTGGGGCAGCCGTTGTAACTAACTAAGGCCTTAGAACTTATATCTCAAGGTGTGTGGCCCATTTACGTTGTAGATGTCTATGGACTCCAAAAAAAAGCCCTTTTAATGATTAAATTTCACGCTTAGTATTTTTAATTTATAATTTCTGACGTTTTGTATAGGTACTTTAAAGATTTCGTGGTAATTTACAGATGACTGAGCTTCCAATTCGTCTTTTGAATTTCAAATGCCGTCGACTGTTCAAAATCTGACTTTTGATTTCTTTGAATTTTCATAATGAATTTGACGAACTCCAAAAAGAAACTGCTTATGTATCTTGAGATTTGTTGGCAGTTTGTTGAATCTGTTTGTTCACATCTTCACAATCTTAGTTATTAGATACTTATCTACTTAGATACGAACCATATTCTCTAATAATATTTGGATATATTTTTCCGTTTCAATGGCTTCGCGTACTTTGCTTGTGATTTATTTGGTTTCTATAGGGAGTATATGAATTTTGTCAAACCTTATTAAACGGTTACCACGACCGTACCGAGCATGTTGACCAACAGTAAGCTTGTGTCCCCGGTAATTCTTACGATCTGCAATGTGTACCTACACTTAAAGAAACTAAAAAGAGATCATAAATTAATATAGATTATTACTATTCTATAAACAAATATACAAACTAATAATTTAAAGATGTTTTCTCATGGAATTGGAAAGCTAAATGTGGTTAATTATTGTAGATTAGGATATCAGATGCGGATAGCTTGTGATTAGTTTGGTCAACGAGATGATTTTGCGTTCAATTGAATTAAAAGCGTTAAAATGAGTTAAATGTGAGTAGTTACTTTCGCCCGTGGACATCAGCAATGCCAGGGGCAGAGCCAAGTCGCTACCTACCGTTACAACATGACATTAGAGGCTACATACGGACGTAGATGTGTCTTTTAAAGCATTATGGTGTTGTTGTGGTAAATGTGTGTTTGGCTTGGTACAGAACCAGACCGTCTCTTCTCGTATGTCGTTTGCGATTAAGCAATTCACCAGAAAATAACCAAGCGCGTTCTCTGAATATTATACCTCAGTACTCCGATCGTCAACTAAAATTTGCTGGTGGTAGCATGAAGAGGTGTCCTTATCTATGGAGCAGGGTGAGCGTAACGCACGGAAGCAGCAGTTTTAGGGGCGTTGGTCTCGGCACTTTCAAAAAAACCTGTTACATTTGCATATTCTATTGTTACCGCGCTTACTAGAAGGCGCTAGGGTATTGATAGCACACGGGCAATACATGAGCTTAAGACTCCTTTGGCAATATAGTTGTATTGCATAACAGCTAGCTTACACTTCAGACCTGAAAGCATGACCACGCGGCAGAAGTAGGCAGGATTTCGCTACCCAGACGTGCAGCATTACAACTTTCCGTACTGTTATATATGTTTCTCAATAATAACGCAATATAAATAATAATGCAGACCAAGGCATTTTTGAATGCATCGTCTTTACATAAAGACAATTTATTATTAAAACGAAGCAGAACAGAATTGGCTTTAGTAGCGGAACCACACATCCTTAGTACTAACTAATTTTAATAAAAAAATATTTTCTATTTTTTAGTTGGATTTTCCAAAAAAGCTTATTTTGTTAGTTTTTTTAAACTATTATTTATATAAAAGAAACCCAGTGTCAATCACTGTGTCCTTTTTTTAAAAGAGCTCCTAGACTCACCTCGTAACAGTACCTTCCGTAAATTGGTTTATCCTTACCTGCTTAACTGTCCACAGGTATGAGACCCTTTGTTTGACGATTATTTGAGCCTTGTGAAGTTACGAAAAAGCCATAGTTTAAAAATGAAATAATTCCGAACACGTTCTCGCTCTTGACACAGACAGTTCGGACGCGGTACATCTCGGGTTAAATAAATAATGGCCACTTTCGCTTAATACCCTTGTATAAACATTAGTTGTTTAATTTTAGAACATACTTAAAAATCTCAAAGTCAGAAAGAACTAACAATCATGCCACGTTAACTGGTCCCGTGATAAGTTCGTAAAGAACTTGTGTTACAGGTACCAGATAACGGATATAAATGTAAGATTTTTATTATACACATACATATATTTAATATACATCCATAACCCTGGAAAAGACATTTATATTTATCATACAAATATCTTTCCTTGGCAGGATTCGAACCCGCGACCCCCTTGTGTAGTGACCGTGTCACTTACCACTACACCTGACGGCCGTTAATATTATAACTATGTCACGTCGTTCGTTCGATTGGCTATTTTAAATTGTTACACGTCATTATCGTTATCATCACCCTACAGGAGGACATTGCTGGGCATAGACCTCTCTAATTGTACGCCACTGAGCACGATTCTCGGCTTCTGTAATCCAGTTCTTGCCACCCACGTCCCATAAATCGTAATTTTTTTTTCTTTTCTTAGATGGGTGTACGAGCTCACAGCTCATCTCGTGCTAAGTGGTTACTGGAGCCCATAGACATTCACAACGTAAATGCGCCACCCACCTTGAGATATAAGTTCTAAGGTCTCAAGTATAGTTACAACGGCTGTCCCACCCTTGAAACCGAAACGCATTACTGCTTCACGGCAGAAATAGGCAGTGTAGATTAAGGGTAAGGAAAGATTTTACATATATGGTAGGAACAATAGTTTCATTAGCATACAGTTTTGATGTTTATCACGAAAATAAAAGACGAAAATCTTAGTAATAGATAGTTTATTTTCTAAAAAAAATTAATTACAATTATTACTTAAAAATACAACAAATACGTTAGAATATTTTTTTACAAAGTGCTTAGTGAAATCTAGAATTAATTCTGTAGAAAAATAGAAAACAACATTGCATCTTATTTATGGCATACTATTTTCGAGTATTTAGAGTATATTTTAATATATTATATTTTTTTAAACGATCATACAATTCATTTAACTTCATAATCTATCTAACAAATACAGTGTGTTACAAATTTATTTCGAATTAATTTATCGGAGTACTACTATTACTAAAGCCATCAAGCGAAAGCAAAATTCTTGAGTAATTAAGTTAATGTTTAATAATAATATAATAATAATGATGATGACAATAATGATAATAACAAGGCTAAGATAGCCAGGTGCTTTCTCTGGATCAGCTTAATTTTATCATCCCCAATTTTAATGCGAAACACTTTATTTAAATTTAAACTTCACATCTTCTTCACTTCACTTAACGTCAAATAGTCAACTTCGCTTCGAATTCGACTATTAGTTAACTTGGTTAGCCTACCCTGTCTATCGTGAGCACCAGTGACCGTACCTGTGAGCTCCGAATGAAGAGTACGCATGCCAAAAGCTGATTTTCATTTGTTAAGCGATTTTCATTTTTAAAAATGTCCGCCATTTTCTTTTGACATAACTACGGCAAATCTTCCATGAAGGACCAATAAATTAGTTTTTGTCTTTAAGTCTAGTAATAACTTAGTTTAGTAATAAGTGCAGCAAACAAGAACAAACACTTAAACACTTTTTTTATTAAACTAAACTAAACTTTGTTTGTTCAGTGCCGTTGGGTGTGATTGGGTCGTTGTAATAACAGCGTAGTAAAAACGAAAGTCCAATCAGAGCTGGCTTAGAAAACATATTCTCACATACATTATGTTGTTTCGATATAAAAAAAATATGGTGTTAATGTATCCGCCGTATAGTCCTGACCTTGCACCTTCAGATTTCCACCTGTTTCGGTCTCTTCAGAATTCTTTAGGCAGTGTCAGGTTAACATCACGAGAGGACTGCCAAAACCAATTATCAGGGTATTTTGATCAGAAGCCCCAAAATTTCTATAGCAATGGGATCATGTCCCTACGTACAAGATGGTAAAAAGTTATCGAACAAAATGGTGCCTACATACTTTAGTTAAATGTAAATAAACTATTTTAAAAAATGTAGTGAATTTTCTTAAACAATGCGAAGAAACTTTTCCCCCAACCTATTATATTGATTCGAACATTAATTAAATTTTCGTATCTTGTATCAGAGCAGTTCGTAACTGTTTTTGGAAATTGCTCTTACATATGTTGAGGTCCAAACTCTTCCTTGACTGTAGTATAAACTTTATTGTAGTATAAATTATTAATTGAAGAAATATTAACCCTAAAAATGGTCTCATAGATAACAATACAGTTTGAAAATAAAGGAAATACTTACATTAGCTTACGTTGGTAAAACCTAAAATGCCCGTAGTAATTTTTGAGCAAAAACTGTAACATAAATCATATTTTCATAAAAATAAAACTTACCCTAAATAAAATAGATAAAATTGTGATTGTTTTAATATTCTAAAATTTTTAAAACACTATAATATAATATAATTAAAATATATAAATGAAATTATTAATTCTTTTTCTCACTCGTGTACTTGTGAAACACACAGAAGACAGTGCTTCGAAATTGACAATAATAACTCAATTATAAAATAGTGTTTTTGTTAAAAAAAAGCATGCGTCACTATCTTTCCTCATCTTTGATTTAAAGTTAGCTTAAATAGATCTAAAATAGAAGATACATGTCTATTCAGTTTTCGAAATGACATAATTTTATTTACAACTTTGAAATTTATTCCTAAGCAGAGTGAAAAAAAAAAATTACACGCTCAAACTTAGACCGAAAGAGGGAGACAAATATAACATTTTAACGCTTGCCAAAATGTTTGACGACATTGTGTTATTATATAAAATATTCATCAAGAACCAAAGGTTTTTACACACTTTATATTAGCTTCACTTGTATGTATGTTTGTATGTTTGTAACTGACTCGTTTAGACACGATTTTGACCCACTTTAAACGGCCACATTTCATTCAAGCTTTATAAATTTATCGAGGACAATGACAATACACTAATTTGATATTCCATTATCACTTTGCAAAAAAAAAATTAACTAAAAAATGAAAAATAAATAATAGTTTAAAAAAACTAAGAAACACGCTTTATATAAAATTCAACTAAAAATATATTTTAATAAATTTAAATTGAAAATAGTGTAAAAAAAGTATATTTTATTGTAAAAAAAGCGTGGGGTGCATGGTGTTATTAGTTATAAAAAAAAATCTACAGATATGAGTAGAAGAATTATTATTTCAATAATATCTTAAAAAGCACAATTTCAATTTAAATTTATTAAAATTTATTTTCTATTTTTAGTTGAATTTTATATAAAGCGTGTGTTTTGGTTTTTTTAACAATTCTTTTTTTTATTTTTTTATTGCTAAGATGGGTGGACGAGCTAACAGCCCACCTGGTGTTAAGTTGTTATTGGAGCCCATCCACAACGTAATGCGCCACCCACCTTGAGATATAAGTTCTAAGGTCTCACGTATAGTTACAACGGCTGCCCCACCCTTCAAACCGAAACGCATTACTGCTTCACGGCAGAAACAGACAGGGTGCTGGTGTCCACCCGCGCGGACTCACAAGAGATCCTACCACCAGTAAAAATTATTTATTGTAATAATATTATTTATTTTTACTCGTAGTTTTGTGATTTTATCCGTTAAGTTTTTATTAGCAGAAGCTACAGCACGTATCCGTCAACTTTACGTTGGGCTATTGCGACGAATCAACGCATCTTATCTGGCAAACTTCTGACGAGAAGCCGTTCCTTCAAAGGTTAAGTTTGCACAAATTCTCACAACCTACTGTTTCTTCAAATAGCAATGTTAGAGAATAACGCGACGTACATCGTTAGCAACTCAACATTTTAGACAGATTTTTTTTATTTATGTGTTTTATTAAGTGGTTACTGCAACCCATAGACATCTATAACGTAAATGCGCCACCCACCTTGAGATATGAGTTCTTAGGTCTCAATATAGTTACAACGGCTGCCCCACCCTTCAAACCGAAACGCATTACTGCTTCGCGGCAGAAAGAGGCAGGGTGGTGGTACCTAGCGGTGCGGACTCACAAGAGTTCCTAGCACCAGTAATTACGTAAATTATTATTATTATTCTTTATTTGTACACACTGATAATAAAATACATTAATTGGGATAAGATATAAAAAATGGCGAGCTTAACTCAACAATTGAGTTATCTACCAGCTAACCGTTCTCAAAGAAGGAAAGCTTTACATTAGTGGGTAGATGAGTACAATCTAATTAGCAATAAAAATAACAAAAATACTACTAAAAAAACACTAATACATAATATCAAACTATATACATACACAATTACACAGATAAATAACATAAACATAAATTATAATTTTGTGTGTTTGATTTTTATTACACGATGTTATTCCTTCAATATTTCATTAGAAATATTGGTACCCGCCTGCGGGATTCGAACACCAAGCCATATCGTTTGATACGAATGCACCGGACGTCTTATCCTTTAGGCCACAACGACTTTAGGACTTTAAGAACGTAATGGACTATATATCTGTAAGTATACGTCCATGTAAATAAATAGGGAAAAACGAAAGAGATTAACCAATCTTCCCCATTTCATTGATATTGGATGCTCAATAAAAAAATTGTAAGCCGGTTTCATCTTAAGCTTTAATGCGAAATAAAAATCAATAACCAAAGATGAAAAGAGGTATCAATAAAACGATTCTGTATCTTCGGGCGTCTGTCAATAAGGTCGCATCTCGACTGCCGAAACAAAACTAGTTACTTTAACAGCACACGAGTCGGGTAAGCGGTTTCCGCATCTATAAACGGGTTCACAAAAAATCTGGAATCGCTGTAACGTTACGCGTGCCGAGTGTATCGAATGGCTCGTCATTAATGAAACAGATCCGATGTGATCCCGCAAAAATCGATATCGTGCGAATGAATACATGTGTAAACGATCGCAATCCGAAATTTGTCATTATCGATATCTAAGCTTGTGCTTCTAATAACAAGGTCCCATTTTCCGTGCAGACTGAGGTAGTACATCATTCTCGTACCCTTTTGTAGCGATTACATTGAATGAAAAGTTTTGAGTCGAAAGCATTGACACTTTCCACTGCCAGCGATGTTATTAACATAGCTAAACTTTATCCGTCGTGTTGAGCAGCTTAAACAACGCATTATCGGTCTTAGGCTAAACAACATAATATATTCTATAAGCTCTATTGTTTAGTATTGTAACTTTATAACTACTTACAAATACATTTATAATCTTAAATCTATTGAAATTTTGTTAATTATCACAAGTCGCTCGCGTCCTTGAAACGGTTTCTGTACTAAGAGCAAGCCTCGCACCTCACGAGACCAACTTCATCGCAGTTCATGCATTTGAGAGCCACGAATTCGGCAGTGAAGTGGTTCCGGTGGAGGCTCTTCTTGGATCCATTGCAGATCCTGCAGGGTAGAAGACGGAAGCCACCGCACATCTGACACGTGGTGCACGCGTCGGGGCTCTGTAAAATTAAAGTATTTTCAAATAATAATATATAAATTAAAAAATATGTATAACTAGCTGACCCGGCAGACTTCGTAGTGCCTCAATCGATAAATAAAAGATCTAAGCTTTTGTATAAAATAAACTTAAAACAAACAAAGGGAATCCGTCCGACGTGGGACACATCAAAGGAAAAACAAAATTGATATTTTTATTTAATTCCGAGCATTTTCATATTTATCTGCTTTTTAAACCTTCTCTAGACTTCCTCAAATAATTTAAGACTAAAGTTAGCTAAATCGGTCCAGCCGTTCTCGAGTTTTAGCGAGATTAACGAACAGCAATTCATTTACCTACATATATATATACATAGATTGACACTGAAGAAATGTTTTGGTTAAACGCGCCAAAAACAAGCGAGGTGACAGGTGACACAGCCCGCTTTATGTCAAAATGTATTTTATTTAGACGAGGATTTTGAATATCCGATATTAAATTTTTACCAATTGAATATGTAACGTAAGCATATTTGGAATATTCGAAATTTTAACTAGAAAGTACCTTTAAAGTATTAGGTATGTAACAAATACCGACAATTTTTTTTAGCAAATAGGTATGGATAACGCTCTGTGTCAGCGGCGACGGGATCTAAGGATTACTGGATTCCATATATTAAGTGTATAATCTATGATATAAGTGATAATGTAAATGACATGAATTCGAAGTCTTCAATGTAGATAACGGCGGTTTACTATTGCAAGGACATTTATCTATATATATAAAAATGAATTGCTGTTCGTGAGTCTCGCTAAAACTCGAAAACGGCTGGACCGATTTGGCTAATTTTGGTCTTGAATTATTTGTGGAAGTCCAGAGAAGGTTTAAAAAGTAGATAAATATGAAAATGCTCGGAATTAAATAAAAATAACAATTTTATTTTCCTTTGATGTGTCCCCCGTCCGACGTATTCCTTTTGTTTGTTTTAAGTTTATTTTATACAAAAGTTTAGGTATTTTATTTATCGTTTGAGACACTACGAAGTCTGCCGGGTCAGCTAGTCGTGAATAAAAGTCAAACTTTAAAAATTCTATTTGCGTAATGACTGGTGAAGCATTTTGTGAGCCCGTTCGGGTACAAATTGATGCCAATTTCTGCCGTAAAACAGTGAGTTCCGGTTTAAAAGGTAGGGAAGCCGTTGTAATAGAACTCAGACTTAAAACTCATGTCACAAGGTGGGTCGCGGCATTTACTTTGTCGATGTCTATGGGCTCCGCTAACCACTTAACGCCAGGTCGGCCGTGAACTCGATTAAGAGTTTAAGCAATAAATAAAAACTACCCACTAATGCTCGCTAACTATAACCGGTAACATCAAACTGTAAATTTTATGATTTTGATCCAACATTGGATCAACGTCGCTAATCATAAAACTGTGTATAGTTTCAAGCTCTATCTCATGTTTGGGTAAGAAGACTTATTTTATTGCTTAGTTGGGTGGACGAACTCACAGCCCACCTGGTGTTAAGTGGTTACTGGAGTCCTAGACATCTACGACGTAAATCCGCCACCCACCTTGAGATATAAGTTCTAAGGTCTCAAGTATAGTTAAAACGGCTGCCCAAACCTTCAAACCGAAACGCATAACTGCTTCACGGCAGAAATAGGCGGGGTGGTGGTAGTTACCCGCGCGGACTCACAAGAGGTCCTACCACCAGTAAAAAGAATGGTAGAAGATGAAGGCCAGGAATTGTTTACCTTGTAAGGCTTCAGCATTTTCCGCAGCTCTCCGCTCTCGTTAAGTTTCTCTACGGTTTCCGCATCCTGAAATCAACGACAAAACGATGATTTAATTAAAAGTTTTCAACTTCGAACTCTCGTGCAGTTTTCTGTGAAAAATTTTGCGCGATTCTAAACTCAACTTTTGAGCTTTTCGTTATTAAGGGAAGTCGACTTATTAGATGAAAATGTCTGCGCATATTATGTAATGCGTTTCGGTTTGAAGGGTGGGGCAGCCGTTGTAATTTAAAAACGGCGACCTTAGAATTCATATCTCAAGGTGGGTGGCGACATTTACGTTTTAGATGTCTATGGGCTTCAAAAACCACTTTTTTTTATTTATTGCTTAGTAGGGTGGACGAGCTCACAGCCCACCTGGTGTTAAGTGGTTACTGGAGCCCATAGACATCTACAACGTAAGTGCGCCACCCACCTTGAGATATAAGTTCTAAGGTCTCAAGTATAGTTACAAGTATTACAAGTATAGTTATATATACTTAACGCCAGGTGGATCGTGAGCTGGTCCAACCATCTAAGCAGGGCCAGATTTAAACTTAATGCCGCTCCTGGGCACCGGAAAAAAAGCCGCCCCAATACTGTCATTTTACTTAAACTTATAGTTTATATTATATTTTATTTTTCAAAATTAAAATAACTAATTTATTGTAGAATCTATATTATATGTTCCAAAACATAATATGCGGTAGGCTGCGGCTTAGCTCTGCCCCTGGCATTGCTGAAGTCCACGGGCAACGGTAACCACTCACCATCAGGTGGGCCGTATGCTCGTCTGTCTACAAGGGCAAAATAAAAGAATAGTTTTTTTTATTAACAATTTTAAATGTTTTTCACGTTCAAAATTTTGCCGCCCTAAAAAAAATTGCCGCCTTGTCTACTTGCCCCGACTGCCCCTAGTGTGAATACACCGCTGCATCTACCCAAAAAAAAAAACATACGTTTGGTTCATTAAAGGAATCTTTGATCGTCCTTTTCATTTCATGAAAGACGTATGATTAACTTAAAAATGTGTACACGTCTCAACAACTGATGGTAATATCATAATTTGTTAACTTCGATCTAATGTTATGGCACGTTACAACAGGATTAAAAACTGTTAGTTCATCCTCTTCATACATTTATCTTCAATATGTAGATACACTTTACTGTATTGTCTCATTGTATGAAACGTTATTTTTTTGTTTCAAATAATAATAATATTTTTTTTTAAATAAATATTTACTATCGTTAACCGGTCCCGTGCTAAGTTCGTAAAGAACTTGTGTTACAGATAGGTACCAGATAACGGAAATAAATGTAAGATTTTTATTATACACACACATATCTTTAATATACATCCATAACCCTAGAAAGGACATTTTTTATATTTATCATACAAATATCTTCCTTTGGCGGGATTCGAACCCGCGACCCCCTTGTGTAGTGACCATGTCAATTACCACTGCACCAGACGGCCGTTAACGCTTATATTCAAGTCGTAAAGTCGATTTTTAATCTGCTTCGTTATGAGTTATATGAAAGCGTACACGATATATAAGTAATGGAATATATGACATTATCCGTCGTTATGCGACTCCGAGTTTCCAATCCTCAGCGCTGTTCGGGTATTATCGACGTCATCCTACTTAGTCGTGGATCATAAAAACGATGGACAACATGGATGCGGTAATTTCGGGCCGCTTAAATATTTTTTGAAGCTATACTTCTTTAGGCGCGTTATGAAAAATTGATGAAATGAATTGACAAAACTAACAGAATGAAGTTGCCCACTAAATCACTCATTACAATACGACCGACGTAACTTGGCGAGTCTGAATATAGCCGCAGGTGAACTTTCCGAACCGTACCAAGAATTACCGAATTTATACGATGTTAAGAAAAGGGATGTCCAATATGCGTGTTTGAGGATGTTGTTTAATCGATTTTTTTTTCAAATTGATTAAAATTTAAATAAAATAAAAAGTGTGTGTGTCCGCTCCGACGCACGACTGGAGTTTACTGGATATAAAAAATTAAACGAAACAATACGAGAAATAGTTCTATATTACGACAACACGATACACTACAGATTATTAACAAATTAACGAGACACAAAACAAACGACTAACAAATATATGAAAATACAATAATGAGAGAAACGCGCGATCAGTACGAGGCTTTGTGGCGGACTGCCGGCGCAGCAGCCCGGCGTCACCTGCGATAACGCATTTCGTGTGACATGCGCAATCAGGCGCATAACGCATTTCGTGTGACATGCTAGTACGATTTTGGTCCCCATAATTTTCATACCCCGGGCCTATATATGTAAATCGATTCTAAAGGAGTAAACTCCAAAAAAGTGTGTGTGTCCGCTCCGACGCACGACTGGAGTTTACTGGATATAAAAAATTAAACGAAACAATACGAGAAATAGTTCTATATTACGACAACACGATACACTACAGATTATTAACAAATTAACGAGACACAAAACAAACGACTAACAAATATATGAAAATACAATAATGAGAGAAACGCGCGATCAGTACGAGGCTTTGTGGCGGACTGCCGGCGCAGCAGCCCGGCGTCACCTGCGATAACGCGGCCGCGCGTTGGCTCCTGATTGGCGCGCGCACGCATCACGCAATCAGGAGCCAATCAGGCGCATAACGCATTTCGTGTGACATGCTAGTACGATTTTGGTCCCCATAATTTTCATACCCCGGGCCTATATATGTAAATCGATTCTAAAGGAGTAAACTCCAATAAACTCCAAAAAGAAATAAATTTAATAAAAATAAAGTATAACTTCTTACGCGCGTGTACGTGTACATAAGTACACGCACCCTTTTTTTAATGTTTGGAAACTAAGTATTTAAACTTTGACCGAAAATTTACTGTACCTTTTAAGATTAGTAATAAATCATTGTTTTTTTTACTGATATGCATTTTTCTTTCGACTAAAAAATGAAGATTGGAATGACATTAAGGAAATAAGATAAATATTTGCCCAGTATTAAGAAAACCACAATTGATAGAATAAAAGGAGAATGAGTTTTATTGTGTAGTAACTACAACAGCTATTGGTTTAAAATTATCGTAACTTCGAAGTCAATTAATTAAAGCTGAGAATTCGAATTGAATTTAGTCAAAACTTTGTTTTTTTTGGAGTTTACTCCTTTAGAATCGATTTACATATATAGGCCCGGGGTATGAAAATTATGGGGACCAAAATCGTACTAGCATGTCACACGAAATGCGTTATGCGCCTGATTGCGCATGTCACACGAAATGCGCGCCGGGCTGCTGCGCCGGCAGTCCGCCACAAAGCCTCGTACTGATCGCGCGTTTCTCTCATTATTGTATTTTCATATATTTGTTAGTCGTTTGTTTTGTGTCTCGTTAATTTGCTAATAATCTGTAGTGTATCGTGTTGTCGTAATATAGAACTATTTCTCGTATTGTTTCGTTTAATTTTTTATATCCAGTAAACTCCAGTCGTGCGTCGGAGCGGACACACACACTTTTTTTTGTAATTTAATTTGTCCATACTGTCTGTAATGTACTATAGCGGTATAGATAGTGAGAAAAACTCGAGAATTGGATATAATACAAAGTTAGTGAATCAAAATATTTATCATCAGTTTAATGATAAACCTTAGGGGAAACGGCAATGAAAGATTGTCCCAACAAACTAGTGTAGTTGATCGTTACACAGACGGTCCCTATGATCTTGTAAATGTCGTTGGCGCGATTCAGGTTTTTACCGTTTTATGACGACGCATCCCTTTAACCAGTTACTATTGGCTGTTGCTACCCTGACATAAAAGGTAGGAAGTAAGTCGAACTCGAAGTTCTAATATACATTTCTTATTTAAATTTGCTGCGGGTTTTGGATCCGCTTAGTCCTGCAGTGGTATTGGAACGTTGGAAGAGAGCGAGGGGATAATATCTTCGAATAAATTGAAAGCATTTACTAATTTTACTGGTGGTAGGACCTCTTGTGAGTCCGCACGGGTAGGTACCGCCACCCCGGCTATTTTCTGCCGTGAAACGTGCGTTTCGGTTTGAAGGGTGGGGCAGCCGTTGTAACTATACTGTGACCTTAGAACTTATATTTCAAGGTGGGTGGCGCATTTACGTTGCAGATGACTATGGGCTCCAGTAACCACTGAATACCAGGTGGACTGTGAGCTCGTCCACCCATCTAATCAATAAAACAAATTACTAAACATTTAATAAATTTAAAAGGTATTTTTTAATAATTTCATATTTTGTCAGCGCGTAATGTAATACGTAATGACTACAGCTGACACACGTTTTCGTTCTCCCGTTGAACCACGCTTCAGCTACCTATTTGAATTACATTACGTGCTATGAAAAATATAAATAGTAACATCTAATTTAGGATCTACCGTGAATTTAAATAGGTACGTATTTTGAAATTAACGTTTTTTGTCTCTTTAATTTTATTAATTTTAATAATCCATGTTGTGTTCGTTTGTCGAACGCATGAACTATGGATACCGTTTTTTATACACGCTAAGTCCACGTGATACGTATTAAGTCTTTTTTTTTTTTTTGAAAGGCTTATAGCCGGCAATGGAAATGTTAAATATAAGTCGTATCTTTGTTTATGGTTTAATGATTGAAACAGCTAATGGCCCATTTGGTGTAAAGTAGTTACTGGAGCCTGGAGTACCGCCACTCTCCTTCAGACATCTCTTTTGACGGCTGTGCTAAATTTCAAACAAGAATGTATAGTGGTGGTATCTTACTGGTGGTAGGACCTTTGTGAGCCAGCATGGGTGGGTACCACCACCCCACTTATTTCTGCCGTGAAGCAGTAATGCGTTTCGGTTTGAAGAGTGGGGTAGCCGTTGTACCAATACTGAGACCTCAGAATTTATATCTCAAGGTGGCGCATTTACGTTATAGATGTCTATGGGCTCCAGTAACCACTTAACACTAGGTGGGTTTTGAGCTCGTCCACCCATCTAAGCAATAAAAAAAAAAGATATTAAACGGGCAAAACAGCAGGATACGTCTAGTCTTAAACAAAAACTATTTCCAGCTTAACGCGTGTCCTACGCTTTTAATGCAATCGTAAAATGAAATACCACAGTTAAACTTTAATTCACTACTCGAGCATGTGCTTCAGTCATAAAAAAAACCAATTGTTTTATTTCCTTGCAAGACTTTAGAAAATTTGTTTTTACGTTCAACCCTGTGCATTTTTTATGCTCACGGCACACCTGATGTTACCGGACCGCATATTGTCATATCAAATGTGCCGTAATAGCGGTTCTCGTTAAGCCGGACTATGTGCACGTACATCTACGTACGTTACGTTAAACGGCCGTCTGGTGTAGTGGTAAGTGACATGGTCACTACACAAGGGGGTCGCGGGTTCGAATCCCGCCAAGGGAAGATATTTGTATGATAAATATAAATGTCTTTTCCAGGGTTATGGATGTATATTAAATATATGTATGTGTATAATAAAAATCTTACATTTATATCCGTTAACTGGTACCTGTAACACAAGTTCTTTACGAACTTATCACGGGACCAGTTTACGTGGCGTGATTGTTAGTAAATATTTATTTATTATTATTATATTATTATCTTAAATAAATAATACTTTGTGCGTGTGTAACAGGGGACTGAAAAGTTCGTAAGCTGATACATAAATGGCGCTACAATTATTAAATCCATATGATTTTTAGTTAGCCCTAACCTTCAAAAGACACGTGTATAAGTTTGACAGCTGTTGTACTATCAGTTTGTCAATTTGAGTGTAGAAATTTTTACTAGTTTGATAATCTATACATTAATACGTGAAGCAAAAACTTGGTATACCTTTTTACGAAAATTGCGCGGACGGAGGAGTATGAAATTTTCCACACTTATAGAGAATATAGAGAAGAAGTGCACAATGCTAATTTTCTTTAAAATAATGCATAAAAGATACATTAAATCAATAAAGAAAACATTACACACACTACCATGTATTTGACACACACACACATAGACTCTTTGTTTATTGTCAAACTTTTGTTATTGCTTTAAGTTTGTGTCAAATTGAGAATAGATTAATATTGTTTATCTTTATTAATATTCGTCTATAGTGTAGTTTTGGCTATATCTATGACAATAGAACCATAATAATGTTTAAGCATAAAATTTCAACTGATTAAAGTCGAATTTCGACTTCTAGGGGCCACTAGTTGTTAACAATTCGGTGGTGAGTTTTTAAGTGGATTTCGTGTGTTAATAAAGCATTGCTTTTTGGTAAAAAAAATACTACTGAAGCCAAGCCTTGTTGCGTATATTATAATATTCATAAACTATATTATAAAGGGAAAAACCATAAATAGTGACGATTACGTAGCGATATTGGACCTTTTGAAGGATGAAATCACGGAAAAACCGCCTCATTTGAAGAAGAAAGTGCTGTTTTATCAAGACAATGCACCGTGTCACAAATCAATGAAAACGATGGCAAAATTGCAAGATTTGGCTTCGAATTGTTTCTGCATCCAGCGTATTTTCCAAATCTGAACCCTAGCGACTTTTCTTGTTCTCAGACCTCAAGAGGATGTCCGCTTGACATAAATTTTGCGCTGTGAAGAGGTAATCGCTGAAAATGAAGCCTATTTTGACAAATCGCACTATAAAAATGGTATCGAAAAATTGTATGACCGCTATAATCATTGTCTCGCCCTCGAAGGCGAATACTGAATAATAAAATCAAATTGTATCAAAAAAAATTCTATGCTAACCTAGGAATTTTTCACCCCAACTTTATTTTTATTTTATTGCCCTTATTGGCAGACGAGCATACGGCCCACCTAATGGTGAGTGGTTACCGTCACCCATGGAATTCAGCAATGCCAGGGGCAAAGCCAAGCCGCTGCCTACCGCTGAACTGTTATATTATGACTAAGCTCCTTCCAAATGGCTAGACCGATTTTGATAATACTTTTTGGGTTTGTTTACTACTTGAATTCTATCTACATTCAAGATTGGTTTAGATTCATAATTTGGTTCACCAAAAATGTTTAATTATTTAAAGAAAAACGCGTAAGACAACAAGGACGTTCAAAAATTCTGATGTTTTTGGTAATTCACTGATGTCTCAATGGTGTATATTCCTTCCGTGGAACTGCCCAGAGATTCGGACCTATTGTGTGCAATACTGGGTGATCCATAACATGAAATATTCTGGATGGTGGTTTCCTTGCAGCCCGTCTCACTTCAGATCGTGTACAAAAGTTTCCACCTATTAGCCTTTATAACAGATTTGGTTGCAATGTTGATCGCGGTGACCCTCTTACCCCGCCAGAATTCTGACCTTTGGAGAATCGGATCTAGGGCGAGATTGCGGAGGAGTCGTTTAGTGGGTAGGGCTCTAAATACCATCCTTGGGCCTGCGGTCCGCTTCTAACATCTGCGAACCGTCCGCGCGCTAGACGCGGGAACCTCGTAGGAGGTTTTGGACCCCGGCTAAGAAAAAAGAAGCGTCATGTAAGCTCGCATGGGTAGGAGCCACCACCTCGCCAATTTTTGCCGTGAAGTAGTATCGCGTTTCGATTTGTAAGGTGAGGCTGCTTAGAACTCAAGTCGCAAAGTAGAAGGTGCCATTTATGTTTTTGATATTTATGGGCTCGACTAACTTTTCAGTAACAGGTGGGCCGTGAGATTATCTACCTCGCTAAGCAATAAAAAAATTACCACTTAAAAACTCACCAGCGAATTGTTAACAATACATAATATCTTGTAGATACGAAGGTTTCGTCTCGTCGATGCTCCTTAAGCCCGGCTTATAAAGTTTACACGAACGACAGGGCTCTTCAATAAGAGCTTAAAAGTACTTCGACGTTAAATATTTAACGCCGCTTTAGCATATTTGTTATTAAATAGGGTAACGAACCGTGACGTGCTGTGGTTATCCCAGATTTAGTCTTGTTATTAAAATTATGGACAGTCCAATTCACGTTCGTCCGATTCTGAGTGGTTACTAAAGCGCTTTTAGTACCCGAATATCTGGACGCGAAACTGAACGATGCTTTTGTGTTACTAGCTGGCATAAGTGGCTACAGATCACACGAAAAGGTCCTCAGGTGGGCGCAACACGATGCTCAACAATGAGCGATCGATTGAAAAAGTAAGATGGGAGCGCATTGACTAAGGACGTGACAGTTACCAAAACCTAAGAAATCTCGAGACTCCAAGCCTCAAAACGGTCTCATCAATAGTTAAGACAAGAATAAAGGGACACGTAATATTTTTAAAAAATTATTCAACATCGAACCCGGTTCTGTGATAATATAAAAAAAAAAACGAATGAACGACAAGGCGGGTTGTAAATATCAAACGCACATATGACAAGCACTTACAGGGTTTTGATCTGATCTCGTGAAGGCATTCACCCCGACGTATATCGCCGGTTCAAGAGGTGTCAATTCAAAATACTTTCAGGATTTTATCGGATGATTTTTATTGTGTGTTTGTGTCATGTTTTATTTTATTTTCTCATGCGCATTAGATTTGCCTATTGCAAGCTCAGAATTGTAGTATTCAATTTCAATTCTCGTCTCGTCTGTATGTTTCGATTACTTTATACAAAGATTGATATCGATTAACCTGTCGTGATATTTATAAAAAAAATATTTATTTTTTATGTATAGAATTTTTTTTTTCAAATATATTATTGTGAGATTTTTTTCAATCAGTAACTATAGAGCGGTTATCTTTTCTTTTCTGATTGTCTGTAAAACTCGCTCCTATTTTTTTTTTTATTGCTTAGATGTGTGGTCGAGCTCACAGCCCACCTGGTGTTAAGTGGTTACTGGAGCCCATAGACATCTACAACGTAAATGCGCCACACATCTTGAGATATAGTTCTAAGGTCTCAGTATAGTCACAACGGCTGCCCCACCTTTCAAACCGAAACGCATTACTGCTTTACGGCAGAAATAGGCGGGGCGGTGGTACCTACCCGTGCGGACTCACAAGAGGTCCTACCAACAGTAATTACGCAAATTATAATTTTGCGGGTTTGATTTTTACTGCACGATGTTATTCCTTCACCGTGGAAGTCAATCGTGAACATTTGTTGAGTACGTATTTCATTAGAAAAATTGGTACCCGCCAGCGAGATTCGAACACCGGTGCATCGCTCGATAGGAATGCACCGGACGTCTTATCCTTTAGGCCGCGACGACTTCTAAACTCCTAGCCATAAGACTACTTGTATATTTTTTGTTTAATTTCGTGTATTTGTTTTGGTATTATATTGACAACCAAGCATACTCCACTCCACTCTACACAGGTAAATGATGAAATTTAATAATACCAAGGTAGTAGTATAGTATTACTTAATAATATTAATTTCTTCATATACGAAAAAATGTACAAAATAACCTATACGTTGTATAATAAGTAATAAATAAACACGTGTCACATAGACAATGAGGTAGTGCATTCTTAGTGTTCACCGTATGTGTTCTCTGGCACATTTTTTTTATTACATTCACTTCTATGTAATTCTGTGTTTTACTGTCATTAGACCCGAACGTTTTGGTCCTTCGAGCCGGATTTAAACCAGCGACTTCATTATGGATACGACTCTAAGTATAATGGCTAATACAAAACAATTCAGTACACTTATTTCGTTTTTCTTAGTACCTATAGGCTTTAGTGTTATCAATAAAAAAATAAACATATTTTCCCGTTCTTTACAAAAAACAATGTCAATAACAGAAAAAGTCAAAAAATGTAAAGCAAAATCTAAATGGTGCCATCAACATTGGGCGACTTCTAGTAAGCATGAATAGGTTTTATTGTCCTATTCCATGATCGCACAAGTATCTAAAGACACATACATATGTCAAAGGTACCCGCGTTCTATCGATGCCCGAGCGTTATCGAGAAATTGAAATTACAAAAGTTTGTAATAGCTCACCAACCATTCAAACGCATGACTGCTTGGCTAGAGAAATGGGCAGAATGGTGTTAATAGTTTGGTAAGCTCACAATACCACCAATATCATTGGAAATTGAATCTGACGCGGAAATGCTCAATCAATCTATACTAATATATAAATCTACAGTAGTTTTTACGGATGTTCCGTTATAACTACTGAACCACGCATCCGATTGACTTGAAACTTGGTATCCATGTAGAAAATACATGTACCTAATGGATAGGCTAATATTTATATGAGTGTTGGACTCTCTACACCAGTTGCGGGGACGTTAATGATGAGAATCTTTGTGGGGGTGAGAAATAATAATGCTAATTTTAAATGCCCAGCGAAGCGGACGGGTACAGCTAGTAATACTATAATATGTAGTGCTTTCACTTCAAAGTCAGATGCGATCTAAAGTGAGTATGTATTTAAAGGAGATCAACACCATAGTAATATGTTGTCTCTAAGCACTTTGATGTAACAATGTTGTCTCTGTATGCGTGTACAGCTGTAGTGTTAGAATGTGCATAAATGAAACGATATACTTTAACTACATTATGTCATATAGTTTTCGGTTTTAATACTTTGTGATATAAAATATGTTTATTGGAAAATAGAATTTGTCAATAATTTTGTCAATAATTTAAAAAAAAAAAATTGATAATTTTGTAATAGAAATAATTTTGTCAATAATTTTGTCAATAACTTAAAAAAAGAATTATACCTCCCATGTGACATTGTTTGCATTTTACTACAACTTTAGCATAAAAGTGTTGTTTAAAAATGTAATAGGTGTTCATAATTATTGGCATGGTTTAATTACATTCTTAATGAAAAGCTTCACGTAAACTCGAAAATTGTAGAGTATACGAAACGTGGGAAATAATAATATAATAACAACAAAAAAAACTCGAGCTTAAAATGTTAAAGTTAAAGTAATTTTAATTATTTACTTTTTCGAATTTTAACATTTGGGCGAATCAACACATTCTTTAGTTAGTATCAAGATTCCTTTCATTTTTAATAAATAAATAAACTATAATATATATTATGGCGTCGTGTAATCCCAGTTTGATTTTAACGTTTGGAGCTTGTGTGTTCTCTTTTATATGTGTGCATCTTCGTTCAACAGGTTGAGACCAAGGTGATATCGATTTTGCGGGAACATCTGTACCACAACGAATGTAGCTTTTTTTTTTTTTTATTAAGAACACAAATAGACTAATAAACGGTATTTTTAATGCGACCTTTCTATTATATCATAAGCAAATGAATATGCAATTTCGAAAAGGGCACATGTCGCATATTTTGTCACATACGTTTTTTCATATACATGTAGTTTTGAGGCTTACCTACACCCATTTTATAATAATTCCAGTAATTTTCAATTGCTAATTAACACTAAAATATATCTCAAAAGTTAATATTTTAAATTTTACACTGCTTTAGAAGATAATCAGTTTTTTTTTCATTTCCTGAACATTTTGCATTTTCAGAGATGTGCCCTTTTCGAAATTGCATATTCAATTATATTCAACAGTTAACAGGCTACGAAACGTGTGCATTGGTGAACACCTGCACATAGAATACGACTGAAAATTGTACTCTCATTTGTCGTTGACACGTACGCAAAGCTTTAAGTTAATCGGACTTCTTGAAGCTCGAAATGATGTTACATAATACAAAATAGATAGAAACAAATTAAGCTTATAAAACATGTTAAAAACATAAAAGTGAATACCGTGGGCATTTAAAAAAAAAATTGCTTAGATGGGTGGACGAGCTCAAAGCTCACCTGGTGTAAAGTGGTTACTGGAGCCCATAGACATATACAACGTAAATGCGCTACCCAACTTGAGATATAAGTTATAAGGTCTCACAACTGCTGTCCCACCCTTCAAGCCGAAACGTATTATTGCTTCACGGCAGGTGGCGATACCTACCCGTGCGGACTCACAAGAGGTCCTACCGCCAGTAATAAATAAGCAATAAGTTTTCGAGTTTTCTATCAAATAAACGTGAAGGATGTTTATTACATTTATTAAATCACATCTTGGCACGTTTGTCTGTGAAGAAACCTACATGTGTTATAACGTTATAAAGTTTCAATTCAAACCGAAACGCATTATGCCTTCGCGGTAGATATAGGCGAGACGATAGCAGCTCACGATACTCCCAGACGCGTTATGTAATACTAGATGATAACGCCATCTTGTTGTGTCTTTAAAGCGGTTAGTTGCCCTCAATTAAGAAAAATAGTATTATTACACGCCAATAGATGTCAGGAAGAGTTGATTATTGAAAACACGAATAAAACAACATTTTCTGAGAATAAATCGTAGCTAGATCGATTTATCGCCCCCGAAATCCCCTGTATACTAAATTTTATGAAAATTGTTGGAGCCGTTTCCGAGATTCAGATTATATACATACTATATATTAATATACAAGAATTGCTCGTTTAAAGGTACTAGGGGTCCCGCAGTAGTCGAAATTTCATTCGCAAAGCAGCTACTCTTGAGTTGTTAGGTCTCCTTCGGAGGCGCTCGGGCAGCTGTTAGCAAATCCCACCCCTCCTGGCTGAGCCTTTGCTCGCCCACCTGTCCTGGTGAAACTGGAAAGGCCTCCGGGCCACCAGTAATCCTTCAAACATAAAAAAAAAAAAAAAAAAAAAAAAGTCGAAATTCGACTATCATTAATTGGAATTGTAAGTTTGTACACTATTATGATTGTATTTTATAATTCTATAATCACAAATTTCGGTAAGACTACATACACTATAAAAAATATTAACAAAGACAAACAATATTTAATCTCAATTTGACAACAGACGTCAAGAACAAAAGTTTGACAATAAATAGTATGCATGCGTGTGTGCGTCAAATACATGGTATGTAGTGTGTAATGTTTTCTTTATTGATTTAATGTATCTTTTATGCATTATTTAAAAAAAATATTAGCATTGTGCACTTCTTCTCTATATTCTCTATAAGTGTGGAAAATTTCATACTCCTCCGTCCGAATTTTCGTAAAAAGGGATACAAAGTTTTTGCTTCACGTATTAATACCTATATATAGATAAGATATAGCTGCCAGATGCGTTAAGCTATTAATGCAGCTCTATGTACTTCACAAATGAGTTTCGTTTCCTCTCTCTCACACGCCAAACTCGTAACCAACTCATTCTGTTCAACTTTGTTACAATTCATCCCAGTTTTGTTTGTTTAAAACTGCATTCATATTACTCTGTTTAGTTGCGAGAGCTCGCGAGATCATGTGTACGTAATAGTTTGTACTTTATCTAAAATTATTATTGTGACTACAGGTCGTTCAAAACAAACATCATTAATCTATTCTCAATTTGACCACAGACTTTAAACAATAACAAAATTTTGACAATAGTGTGTGTAATGTTTTTTTTTATTGATTTAAAGTATTTTTAAGGCATAATTTAAAAAAAAAATTAGCATTCTGCACTCCTTCTCTGTATTCTCTCTCTATAAGTGTGGGAAATTTTATACTCCTCCGTCCGCGCAATTATCGTAAAAAGGGTACAAAGTTTTTGCTTCACGTATTAATATATACTAGAGGTCCCGCAGTAGTCGAAATTCGACTATAATTAATTAGAATTGTAAGTTTTTACACTATTATGATTGTATTTTATACTTCTATAATCACAAATTTCGCCAAGACTACACTATAAAAAAATATTAACAAAGACAAACAATATTTAATCTATTCTCAATTTGACAACAGACGTCAAGAACAAAAGTTTGACAATAAATAGTATGCATGCGTGTGTGCGTCAAATACATGGTATGTAGTGTGTGTAATGTTTTCTTTATTGATTTAATGTATCTTTTATGCATTATTTAAAAAAAATATTAGCATTGTGCACTTCTTCTCTATATTCTCTGTAAGCGTGGAAAATTTCACACTCTTGCGTCCGCGCAATTTTCGTAAAAAGGGATACAAAGTTTTTGCTTCACGTATTAATATATAGATATTAGGGCTTAAAGTGTGAAATTACCGATTTGTACTGAACAATTGAAATTCTTTTTTACATACTACTATGTTTCATTTGTAATTTTAATACTCTCGAACTTTTTTTGACTTTGTGATATTTGTATTGTTTACGCATGAAGACTAATCAAATTTTATAAGATTTTTTTTATTGCTTAGACGGTTGGACGAGCTCACAGCCCACCTGGTGTTAAGTGGTTACTGGAGCCCATAGACATATATAACGTAAATGCGCCACCCACCTTGAGATATGTTAAGTTCTAAGGTCTCAAGTATAGTTACAACGGCTGCCCCACCCTTCAAACCGAAACGCATTACTGCTTCACGGCAGAAATAGGCAGGGCGATGGTACCCACCCGCGCGGAGTCACAAGAGGTCCTACCACCAGTGAAATATATATAATATCGCCTATTGACTGATTTTCAATGCTAATTATGTTTCAAGCTGCAATAAAGTATAATCTCTCTCTATTTCACCCATATTATGTAAGCATATCTTATATGTACATATATTATTCACATAGTTTTCTCATAGTATTATAATACTTTGTATTAATTAGCCTTCTAAGTTTTACACAAAATCCTTGAAGGGTTTTAAGATAAGTCCTTGCGTAGGGTATTAAGAGATTTGAGAAGATCTTGTTTGCCTTCGACGGTTATATTATCATCTGTATAGCGTTAATGGCGTTCGGATTATAAGGAATATAAGCGAATTGTGTTTGAATGCATTGTTATATTCGCTTCATTCGAAATCGTCGTGGCTTAAAGGATAAGACGTCCGGTGCATTCGTATCTAGCGATGCAACGGTGCTCGAATCCCGCAGGCGGGTACTAATTTTTCTAATGAAATACGTACTCAACAAATGTTCACGATTGACTTCCACGGTGAAGGAATAACATCGTGTAACTTAAGCTCAAACTCGCAAAATTATAAATTGCATAATTACTGGTGTAGGACCTCTTGTGAGTCAACACTATGCCTATTTCTGCCGTGAAGCAGTAATGCATTTCGGTTTGAAACCCTTTAACCGGGTCAACCGTTTTACTGTTAAAAGTGAGATCTTAGAACTCTTGTCTTACGGTTGGTGGCGTCATTTACGTCGTAAGTATCTATGGGCTCTGGTAACCACTTAACACCAGATGTACCGTGAGCTCGTCCCCCAATCTAAGCAAAAATAACATCAACAAAGTGACTTTCATTACAGAGTCATCACACATCACACATGATGATGTCTTTGTTAAATAGTTTGACGGTTCAAGCTGGAACGCCCATGATATAAGGAATAAAGACGCTTCAGAGATAGGCAGGGCGGTGGTACCCCCGACTCGGCTTTCGAACCACCGTGAATCTTGTCTGTATTTCAATTAGTATTTTAAATACGCGATTAAGGTTTTTCCGGTTACGTTTTTATTACAAGATGTTTTATTGTTAAAACGGAGAAGTAATTCGTGAGTATTATTCAACTAAGTAAATACGTAATTCATTAGAAAAAATCGCGCGTCGATATTTCTTCATCGTGGCGACTCAGACGACGGCGACGGGCAAAGCCGTGTCCTCCTAAGCACATGCTGTTGCAATCTCCCGATCCATTACCAGTCTTTTTAACTCTCCAAGCACTAGTCACCGCCCTGTCAGACTCATCGAATGCGACGTGCAGCCTAGCCTATAGACACGGTTCACTGAGTTTATCGCCTGATCTTCTCAGTGGGTCGCGATTCCGATCCGGTGGCAGATTCAGCGAAGCACTGCTCTTACTAGGGCTAGTGTTACCAAATCCTCCCAGGTTCGAGCCCTGTGAGCTTACCTACCAAACCGTGCATAATTGGAATAGCGTCTTAGGTACAAAGGGTGTTTTGTCCTTAGGGCCAGAAAAACTTCAAAATCCTTTTAAATAATAGATACAGTTTTATTAAATCCGTTTCAGGATTTTTAACATTTCGTATTTCAGAAAAGATTTTGTTCGAAACACACTAACGTTTTTGGGGTTTTAAATTGTTGCTTGTAGTGAATGCTCATGTGTGTTTTTTGGAAAGGTTTCATACAGTTAAAATATCCACTCACCCCGATATGTTGTCCATCCACGAAGAGCTGTGGCACTAAAATCTGCTCACTCCTCATCCGGTCCCGTATTTCATCTTGATACTCGATGCTCATGAAGACGTCTCGCTCATCATACTTGATGAGGAGGTTCCGAAGTATTTTCTTCACGAGGACACAGCGTTGGTATGTTGATCTGACGATACCCATTGTTGTCGTGTAGACAACAACTTTTCCCGCGTCTTTTTCTTTGTAACTCTGTAAAACAAGAGGATATTTGTTATTCTTATATTTTATAAATTTTTATTTTGAATACATATTGTATTACCTCTTTTCAGAGCGTAATATAATACGTTTTTCGGAGTATCTTCTTAATATTTAAATTTTAAAGACATGATGAACTGACCACGGTGTATGATATTAGTGTTTAAAAAAAAATGGACAACGAATCTATTCTCTATTATATAAAAATGAATTGCTGTTCGTTAGTCTCGCTAAAACTCGAGAACGTTTAGACTGATTTGGCTAATTTTGGTCTTGAATTATTTGTGGAAGTCCCCAGAAGGTTTAAAAGGTAGATAAATATGAAAATGCTCGGAATCAAATAAAAATAACAATTTGTTATTCCTTTGATGTGTCCCCCGTCGGACGGATTCATTTTGTTTGCTTTAAGTTTATTTTATACAAAATTTTAGGTCTTTTATTTATCGATTGAGGCCTTCGATCAATAATGTACTATTATTGATCGAAGATTGAGGCACTACGAAGTCTGCCAGGCCAGCTAGTAACGAATAAAAATTAAATAGATACGTGCTACAAATTTACAGTAAATTACTAAAATTGTTCTAACGTATAATTTCATTTAAAACGTTTTACTGGTGGTGAGACCTCTTGTGAGTCTGCGCGGGTAGGTACCACCGCCCTGCCTATTTCTGCCGTGAAGAAATATTGCGTTTCGGTTTGAAGGGTAGGGCAGCCGACTAAGCTATAAAAAAAAAAAAAACAAGTACCTTATGTATCGTATTCCATTATATAGAATTAATTATACGAATGATAAACAGTAGTGTTTGGTACGAAGTTTTTTTACACGTTATATTTAGTTTGAATTTGTTACATTTGAAAAAAAAATTAACAGAGCCATCTACGTAACTTTTCTTGAACTAAATATGCGGTTTGAAAAAAAACTGTTTATTGTCGTCAATACGTTTAAGTTCAGTATTTATTCAGTAGATGGCATTGTACTACAAAATTGTGCTAAACTAATGTAAATTCGTTTATATAAAATAGTTTTATGGGAATAAATATATTTATATCGATATTATTATTGTCTTTTTGTGTTTGAGGGATTATTGGTGGCCCGGAGGCCTTTCTATTTTTTATTTTTTTTATTTCTTTTTATTTCACCAGGGCAGGGTTATAATAAAATTGTCTTAAAACGTCCTGTCCTTCATAAAGCAAAACTACTAGGCTGCACTAAAAGTATCGGGAATGGAATATTTCCACTGTTCCTGTCATATTAAAATCTTTTTAATTGAAAACTCCTTGGTTTTAAAAATCGAATACCATTTATTTATTTAAAAAAAGATTCTCGGTCTTGTCACGAGGTTTTGTCAAACTTGTTTAGTCGTTGAGAAAATGGAATTGACTCGAGAAAATTCAAGAGCGATGATTTATTATGACTTTCGAAGTGGTTTAACACAAAAAAAGTGTGTTGACGCCACTTCGATAAAGCGGCACGACACGAGAACCCTCTCATCGTGGCCGCCGGTAACTACATTCCCGATCCTGCGGACAGAATGGAAAGCAGTCGACGTCGCCCAAAACACGTCATCTCGTATCCTCCCGATCCACTAACGGTGCTTTTAGGTACTTCAAGCACCGGTCACCGTTCTCGTCGAACCCGTCGCTTGCGACGAAGGGCTCGACGAGTAAATTAACTCTCAGACACAGCCCACTGAGTTTCTCGCCGGATCTTCTCAGTGGGTCGCGTTTCCGATCCGGTGGTAGATTCTGCGAAGCACGGCTCTTGCTAGGGTTCGTGTTAGCAACGTCACCAGGTTTGAGCCCCGTGAGCTCACCTACTAAAGTTAGGGTTACGCTGACATAGCCGCTAGGGCTATCAGCTTAGGTAGGAAAAAAAAAATCAAAGTGTGTTGACCGGATGATTTCTGCATTTGGTGATGAAGCCCCATCCAAAACCACAATTTATCGCTGGTTTGCTGAGTTTCAACGTGGACGTGTCAAGCTCAGTGATGATCCCCGTCAAGGTCGTCAAAAAACTGCAGTCACCCAAGAAAACGTTGATGCTGTGCGTAAGCTGATTGAGGAAGATCGACATGTGACATACCGCGAAATTCAGGCAACTTTAGACATTGGCATGAGTCAAATACAAATAATCTTGCATGAACAATTAGGTGTAAAAAAGTTGTTTTCCCGATGGATACCGCATTCGCTCTGTGAAGAGCAAAAAGCGGCTCGCGTTACTTGGTGCGTGAGAACTCTCGAAAGATTCCACGCAGGATCCTCAAATGCTGTATACAACATTGTATCAGGTGACGAATCCTGGATATACGCGTACGAACCCGAAACAAAAAACCAGTCACGAGTTTGGGTGTTCGAAAATGAGTTAAAGCCAACAAAAAATGTTCGTTCACGGAGTGTTGCAAAAAAAATGGTGGCCACGTTTGTCTCCAAAACCGGCCATGTTACGACTATTCCTCTTGAGGGACAAAGAACGGTTAATGCAGAATGGTATGCTAGCATTTGTTTGCCACAGGTCGTTTCTGAACTCCGTAAAGAGAACTGCAACCGCCGCATCATCCTCCATCACGACAATGCGAGTTCTCACACCGCGCACAGAACAAAAGAGTTTTAGAGCAAGAAAACATAGAATTATTAGACCATCCGCCGTACAGCCCCGACCTAAGCCCTAATGATTTCTATACTTTCCCTATAATAAAGAATAAATTGCGTGGACAGAGATTTTCATCACCTGAAGAAGCTGTGGACGCCTACAAAACGGCCATTTTGGAGACCCCAACTTCCGAATGGAATGGTTGCTTCAATGATTGGTTCCATCGTATGGAAAAATGTGTCAAATTTCGCGGAGAATACTTCGAAAAGCAATAAATACATTTTTAAATAGTAATGTTGTGTCACTTCGTTAATTCCCGAAATTTTCAGTGCCGCCCTCGTACTTCTTGTAAGAATGCGCGAAAATGGTCGAATGCGAAATTCTTGTAAGAATAACGTCGTGAATTGACGAGTATGACGAGTATAGTGAATAGAAATTTTTGTCATCTATTTAGATACATCGTCTTAAATTTAATCATTTATTTAAAACTAGCTGACCCGGCAGACTTCGTAGTGCCTTAATCGATAAATAACTTTTGTACAAAATAAACCTAAAACAAACAAACGGAATCCGTCCGACGGGGGACACAACAAAGGGAAAACAAAATTGCTATTTTTATTTAATTCCGAGCATTTTATTTGCCTTTTAAACCTTCACTGGACTTCCACAAATAATTCAAGACTAAAATTAGCCAAATCGGTCCAGCCGTTCTCGAGTTTTAGCGACACTAACGAACAGCAATTCATTTTTATATATATAGATGAGTGGTTATTTAGATATTATTACTGAAAACTGAGTAAGCTTAGAGTTAAACATTACTTTTCCGAAACATGATTTAATGTTTTCGTTCTGGTTTATTGAGGCAATATAAATGACGTATAAATTAGGTCCAAAGCACTTCAATACATCCATCCATCTTGAGACATGTCAACAAGTCAAAATGAATTATTTCTCGTCTTGTCTGTTATACAAATTTACAAAATTTGTGGCTTTGAGATTTATTACACGATGTGATTACTTTAATCGCGGATATCGTTAGTGAACACGTTTTTTTTATTGCTTAGATGGGTGGACGATCTCACAGCCCAACTGGTGTTAAGTGGTGGTTGGACCTCTTGTGAGTCCGCACGGGTAGGTACCACCACCCCGCCTATTTCTGCCGTGAAGCAGTAATGCGTTTCGGTTTGAAGAGCGGGGCAGCCGTTGGAACTATACTAGACCTTAGAACTTATATCTCAAGGTGGGTGGTGCATTTACGCTGTAGACGTCTATGGGCTCCTGTAACCACTTAACACCAGGTGGGCTGTGAGATCATCCACCCATCTAAGCTATAAAAAAAAAGTGGTTACTGGAGCTTATAGACATCTACAAAGTAACTGCCGCCACACACCTCGAGATTTGTGGGTTTGATTTTTATTACACGATGTTATTTTTCGCAGTGAAAGTCAATCGTGAACATTTTTTAGGTTGGTATTTCATTAGAAAATTGGTATCTGCCTGCGGGAATCGAACACCGGTGCATTACTAGATACGAATGCACCGGACGTCTTATCCTTTAGGCCACGACGACTTCGAAAATATCATTGCCTCTTTGTCTGAATGTCAAAAATATATTACTGTTTTTTTTTTCCTACCCAAGCTGAGAGTCTTGAGAGGCTATATCAGCGTAACCTTAACTATTATAGTGGGTGAGCTCACGGGGCTCAAACCTGACAACATATTTGGTACTAGCCTGTGCGATTTGAACACCGGCATATTCGCGTTGCTTGATACAAGTATGTGTGGCGTCAAATCGTTTAGGTCACAATGATTACAAATCTAAATTAAATTAAATTACGATTAGTTTTACAAATGTCAATTAAATATTTACTCATAACCAAACCACAACGACCTGTGAATGTGTGTGAACTGGCTTTAGTATTATTTGTTTGAATATTTACTGATTTGCTAAATTACGAGGCACATACCAAAAGAGCATAAAACAAACCAGGTCACTGTGTGATTACGAATGCAATAACGTCAAACTGTCAACTAGAATTTCGCATCTTTGGCATCATGTACATACAAACTTACACAATTTCCTTTCGGTGTTTTTGTAAGGTCAAGAAAAAAGGTAAGCTATAAATTTGTTTTTTGAAGTTATACTTCTTTAGGCGCGCCATGAAAAATTGACGAGAGTGAAATTTTACGATGCGCGCGCACCGTGACACAAAACTAACAGAACGAAGTTGCCCACTAAATCGCTCATTACAATACGACCGACGTAACTTGGCGAGTCTGAATATAGCCGCAAGCGAACTTTCCGAACCGTACCGAGAATTACCGAATTTATACGATCTCAAGAAAAGGGATGTCCAATATGCGTGTTTGAGGATGTTGTTTAATCGATTTTTTTCAAATTGATTAAAATTTAAATAAAAAAAGAAATAAATTTAATAAAAATAAAGTACCTATAACTTCTTACGCGCGTACATAAGTACACGCACCCTTTTTTTTAAATATTCGTAACATATTGCTAAAGTATATATTATCTATAGATGCATTTATGATTCGGTAATCCGATATAAATTGTTGAAATTGGAAGCGTTAGTAATCAGTTTAAATATTGATATTTATTTTGTAGTCACGGAAATATAATATTCGTATTGTAAAAGTACTAAAATTAAATTTTTATTCTTTTACTCGAATAGAACTATTCAAATATTGTTGTTCCGCGGTGTTTGCCACAAAAATAGTTTTCGAAGTTAACTCAATTTCGACTACTGCGGGACCACTAGTTAAATGTAAATCTGCAACAATCTACGGGTAACAACATTAACCAAATTTACACACACAACGCACTTCACTTAATTACATTTATTTTATGTAATCGTACATATATCTATTTTCTACGCGTTTTTTTTTATTTTAATTACGCAACGAATTACTGTGCTATCAAACTACAGAGAAATACGAGTAATCGGCCTATCCAATATCTAATTATCACGCTCGGGTCAAAATATTTGCTAAGCGATTAGGTAATCTAAAGAAACAGTACCGTGATAATGAATTCTTCGTTGTACTAGTATTCCGGAATTGTTAATGCTCTTTTCAATAAACATATTCAGAACTGAAGATGCGGTTTTTTTAATGGAAGTTATCTTAACCAAAAAATGTATATGATTTTATTAGCAAATAGTTTTGTACTATATCCTTCATAACTATGATTTAAAATCCTTGAGAATTTAAGTTTAGCGCCTGCGAACCTTATTTTTGTGTATTTTACACAGTCTGTATTTGCAGTGTGAATTAATAGAAATCAGTCAGTTTTAATCTTTTTTTATTTCTTGGTAGATTAATAATTTGTTAGGTAATAAAGCTGTTTAATTTAACTCCCTCTTCTCCTTAATTTAATTAGAACAACAAAAAAATACGCAGCACTAGCTAATTTGTTTTGTCATTTACGTAACAAGATATTATTTAATTATTTATGCTCGATTCACATTTTGACGGCAATTGGTTTATTTGCGACCTAAATTTGTTTCGCGTTTACAATTTTTTGTTTCTTAACTTTTGCCTGATTGATTTCTTCTTTGCTTATATTATTATGTGTGGATTGTGATCAAGTAATCACTATATATAGTTCATTCTGGTGTATTGCTTGCTTTGTTTATAAAGTATTTAATTGTCATTTCTAAATGAGGTTGTTTAGGTACGAACATTATGTTATATGATTATCAACTTCGATGTTTGTTGCTGTCCAAACTAACTCTTTAATCATTAATTAAGTTCACTAACTATAATTTAAAAAAATCAATTATCATAAATAGCCGGAAAAAAAAAACTAATTAAATTTTTTTTTACAGACCGTACCGACTTCAGTATTACGCAATACGCACAGATGGCGTTTGCGAAGATGGACTGTCAATGATGCAATTGTACTATTGACTGACCAATGACGGTAAATGAGATGTTATTTTAGAATGTCGAAATTTTCAGCGAGTTCTGTCATTTCATTTTTAGAGGCAAACGAATGTTTTGTGGCTTCTTTAAATAATCTTGCACAAATTACATTTAAATTCTATCTGCTTTTTAGACTGAGCCCTGTGAGCTAGCATAGGTGTATTCAGAATAGCCTCCCGAAGCTACTGGTTTAAAACTATAAATAACAGTAACACGGGTACTTGCCGCCAACGCAGAAAGGTAGCGTTGTCCTGCTAATATGAAGCCGTCATGCGTTTTGGTTTGAAGGTTTTTTTCTTCCTTTTTCCTTATAAGCTAATGGTCTATAAAGACCATATCAGCGTAACCTTAACTAGTAGGTGAGCTCACGGGTCTTAAACCTGACGACGTTGCTAACACGGACCCTAACTAGAGCCGTGCTTCCCAGAATCTACCACCGGATCGGAAACGCGACCCACTGAGAAGATCCGGCGAGAAACTCAGTGGGCTCGTTTGAAGGGTGGGGTAGCCGTTGTACTGTAAAAGTTTGAGACGTTAGAACTCATGTCCTAAGGTGGGTGGCGGCATTTACGTTGTAGATTTCTCTGGGCTCCGGTAACAATTTAACACCAGGGGCCGTGACATCGTCCACCCATCTAAGCAATAAAAAAAGGAGAACTGTTTTATGGGAGCTGTAATCAGTAAATTACAAATAAAAACACACATAAATAGCGCTTGCGTCACGAATGGTATGCTATGAACGTAGTAAACGTAGTGAAGTCTGCCGAGTTCAAAAATTTAATGTAATTATGGTAACTAGTGATCCCGCAGTAGTCGAAATTCGACAATAATTAATTGAAATTGTAAGTTTTGTACACTATTATGATTCTATTGTCAAAGATTATTTTCTATAATCACAAATTTTGTCAAATTAATAAAGACAAACAATATTTAATTTAATCTCAATTTAATCACAGACGTCAAGAACAAAGGTTTGACATTAATAAATAATATGCATGCGTGTGTGCGTCAAATACATGGTATGTAGTGTGTGTAATGTTTTCTTTATTGATTTAATGTATATTTTATGCATTATTTAAAAAAAATATTAGCATTGTGCACTTCTTCTCTGTATTCTCTATAAGTGTGGAAAATTTCATACTCCTCCGTCCGCGCAATTTTCGTAAAAAGGGATACAAAGGTTTTGCTTCACGTATTATAATTATGGTAATTACTTGTTAATTTGTCGCTTTTTGACGGGCAATATTTAATTTCATTCACAGGGTGTGCTCCTTAACTTCGATCCTTGATGGCTCTTAAATATCAAGTCTAATATTAACTATGTCGATAGCTATGCGACATCACATTAGACTTCGCAGGTTAGTTGTCAAAATATAAAATTTAATTTATGTCAAGTTAGTGGTTTGAAAATATGATTTTCTTTCCCAATTATTTATGTAGTTTCTGATTGGTCCTTTTACAAAACATAATTGCATTAAATTGTCACGTAAGCGATGTCAATAGCAACCGTTGGATTTTAAAACAATTTCATAACCTTTCACAACGTATTGTTTCGTGTTTTTTTTTAATTGATATTTCTTCGAACGTTCGAGACTGGTCGTGTAAGTTACCTTGTTCAAATCTAGGACGTCGCTGGAGGTATAATGACTGCGTAATGGCGAAAGTATCGCTTAAGTTATAGGTACGTACGAAGTTCAATTTCATTAACCATTACTCAATAAAAAACATTAATCTGATATTACGTACAATTTACGTGTTACGTGTAGCTTCGTATATCGACAGGTGACATAACAAGTGTTCTTTAAGGCTGTATTAATTAATGGTACTAGCGCTCAGTAGTCGAAATTCGACACGTCCTTACGGATCCATCAGATCCAATAACCTTTGCATTAGACGCCTTCAGCTCTAACACTAGGAGCAGGCCTAGGGACCTCGGTAACCGTACTCGTCGAACTCGACAAAGAGTTCGCCGTGCAACCTAACCCATGAATCAGCTCGCTGAGTTTCTCGTCGGATCTTCTCAGCGGGTCGCGATTCCGATCCGGTAGTAAAGCAGCTGCTCTTGAGTTGTTAGGTCTCCTTCGGAGGCGCTCGGGTAGCTGTTAGCAAATCCCACCCCTTCTGGCTGAGTCTTTGCTCCCCCACCTGTCCTGTTGAAACTGGAAAGGCCTCCGGGCCACCAGTTATCCTTCAATCATTAAAAAAAAGTCGAAATTCGACTATAACCAATTTAAATTATAAGTTTAAACATTATTAAGGTTCTATTGTCAAAGACTTAACTTCTTACATATTTCGGCAAGGCTACACTATAGACAAATAATGGTAAAGACAAACAATATTAATTAATCTCAATTTGACCACATAATTTAACAATAAACAAAAGAGCATATATGCGTGTGTGTGTGTCAAACACATGGTAGTGTGTATAATGTTTTTTTAGTGATTTAATATATTTTTTATGCATAATTTAAAAAATATATTTGCTTTCTGCACTCCTTCTCTATGTTCTCTATAAGTGTGGAAAATTTCATACTCCTCCGTCCGCGCAATTTTCGTAAAAAGGGATACAAAGTTTTTGCTTGACGTATTAATATATAGATATTAAATTAGATGTTTAAAAACTTTAATAAAAAAAAATGGTCATCAAAAGATGGTGTCGACAACGAATCCACAAACCATCTCATCAAGTTCAAGGCGACAACAGCACATAATCAACCAGCGAATTTAATTACTAATAATTGCAACGCGCACCGTGGGAACAACGCGCGAACAATAAAAGTTACGAAACGCATTTAATTTTATAATTTCTATACTTCAAATTAATCTGTTATTCAAACCTAGCTTATATTATCATGTTTTTTTTTTTTACAAAATATATCGTACTTTTCCGTACATTATTATTATATAGGTCATGAACAGTAGAATTAAGGACCACAATCTGTATGTTTAAAAAAATTTTTTAATAGTAACTGATTAGTGTGGCGCCACCGTCGCAGGTGGTGTGATTCATAAAAAGTATAATAAAATATATTGAATACTAGTTGACACGGCATACTTCGTAGTGCCTCAATCGGTAAATAAAAGAACTAAACTTTGTATAAAATAAACTTAAAACAAACAAAAGGAATCCGTCCTACCGGGGACACATCAAAGGGAAAACAAAATTGTTATTTTTATTTAATTCCGAGCGTTTTCATATTTATCTACCTTTTAAACCTTCTCTGGACTTCCACAAATAATTGAAGACCAAAATTAGCCAAATCGGTCCAGCCGTTCTCGAGTTTTAGCGAGACTAACGAACAGCAATTTATTTTTATATACATACTAGCTGACCCGGCAAACATTGTTTTGCCATATATAAGATTTCTAGGGAATTTCTAGTGTAGAAAAAAAAAACTAACTTATTGTAAGTGTGTAAGGATGTGGTAAATGAGTGAAAGAGGTATGTAGTGCTGTGAACGATGAGGGAATATATAATAAAAATAACAAAACCTCATTCAACCTCATAATACCTCATTATAACAAACAAAAAAGTCCAAATAAAAAATAATATGTTAGGGGTCAACCTTAATCACTTAGGGGTATGAAAAATAGATAGTAGCCGATTCTCAGACTTACTGAATATGCATAAAAAATTTCATGAGAATCGGTCAAGCGGTTTCGGAGGTGTATGGGAACGAACATTGTGACACGAGAATTTTATATATTAAGATATAGATTTAAGCTCGGCAGGTTTCATTTCGTTTACAATTTCTACGTTAATATCATACCACTAGCTAACGGTATTTTGGTGGTCTTTTGACTTGTTATTCACTGCTTACATTGGGAAACTTTTTCAATTTGTGTCCCATAAAAGATAGTTATGCTTACGTCTCCCCTTAGAATATATTGTAAGGACAGACACTACAAAATCTTTGCTTAATTTAGTAATTTCCTTTAAGGTTAGTTAGCTTTACCAACTGGTCACATTGGTAGACCCTTAATTTGATTTAAAGCTGCAGTTAAGAAGACAAGATTACAGCTCACATTATATTTGCTACAAACGTGTCTTCAAAACCAAAAATCCTAGTTTGAATAATTGAATAATAACAAAATTTCACTTAAGTAAACACGTCATTACGGATCCTCCCGATCCATTAACGGTCCTTTTAGTTACCACAGACACCGGTCACCATCCTCGTCGAACCCGTCGACGAAGGACTCGACGAGTGAATTAACTCACATACACAGTCCACTGAGTTTCTCGCCAGATCTTCTCAGTGGGTCGCGTTTCCAATCCGGTGGTAGATTTCGCGAAGCACTGCTCTTGCTAGGGCCAGTGTTAGCAACACTCCCGGTTTGAGCCTCGTGAGCTCACCTACACGTCAAGAAGCTGAAATAGCCTCTCAAGGCTATCAGCATAGGTACGGAAGAAAAAAAAACTTACGTAACAAAATTATAAAAACTACAGTTAATTAGAGAAAAAAATATAAATAATATTTGATTAGATTCATTTTGATTGGGTTTAATTAGTTGTCATATCGATACATGTATATCGATATTGATTTTAGAGTAGGTTAGTTAGTCTATTCGTATTTTTAATAGGTCTGTTTCTATTCACAACGGCACAGCATCAGGAATGCGGATGCTCAACGACCTTGCACTTTATAGTATCCTAAGCAGACGCAGGACACAAAAGAATACATTGATCGTCGGTATACGCATACATTGCGGCGTGTCGTAAGGCTTCTCCCGTTTTGTTTTCGTCGAAGGCAGGCGAGTACCCGCTTCATTGTCATACGTGCTAGCGTAACTCAGCGTTATCCAAAAGAATAATCAGTGTGCTTAGTGCGAGTCTCTTAACGTTCTCGATAGCGTAAAAGTTAACCCAATTTTGTATGCAATTGGAATAGCGCCCCTAGCGGCAAACGTACGCAAACGATCCCATTCCATACAAATATGAGCTAACTTTTACGCTATCGAGAACGTTAAAAAACTCGCACTAAGCACACAGGTAAATAATACCAAGATATTTAATGCCGTAATTACTTGTGGTAGGCAGTCTTGTTAGACAGCATAGTACCACCGCTGTGGCAATTTCTACCGCAAAGCAGTAAGGCGTTCTAATTTGAAGAATTGTTCATAGCTGTACACAATACCGTCGATATTTTGACGCAATGTCTCACAGCTTTGACGGCTTTCGCACAGTAATGTCTACGTACCTTTAACAACTTAAGGCTGAGCCGTGAGCCGATTCGTCCGTAAGCGCAATAAATAAAAAGCTTAATACAGAAATTGCAAACATTTAATCGAATTTGTTACAGTCTTGCATAATGAGCGGTTCTCAAATCGATGGTTCACACGCTCCGCGATGCTTTTGTAATTGAATTTGAATTTCGTAATGTTTAAATTATAAATTATCAGTAAATCACTGGTCACGCTTCGCTGTGACTATGGTTGATTGTATGAAAAACACGGGTTTCTTGAAAACTGTTCACGCGCCATCTATCGTACGTTGACGGTACTACGACGGAAACTTACCCCAGAGCGTCAAAACACGCCTGTCTGTACCAAGTTTCATTACAGTCAGATCAATGGTGAGGAAACCATACGACCCGTTGACAATAAAATTAAATATTGCTATATTTTTTTATGTATATTTTTTTATATATAAATTAATAAATTTTAGTTAAATGTTTACACATTAAATTCACTGGCGTCGGCTAGAACAATAATAATAATTTGTCATATTAAACAAATAATTTGCACTAAAATTAAACTGTGATCATTATAATAAATTCAGATTAAAATATTTAAAATCAAATTTACAAGACTCCTTTAAGTTATGACTAAACTCAATAATTTAGTAGGTAAGAGTTTGTAATTAAAGAACGAAGCACATAGATTATCATTAGATGAATTTTATGGGATTGAATCGCATAAATTAAATTCATTATTCAAATTTATTAGCCCATCATTGCTTACATCATTGTACATGAAAATAGTACCAACTAACTTAACAATTTCGAAAGTGAATTGTTAAACTTATGCTGTTGAACTGTGAACAGGTGTTTTATAACTGGTCGGGTTGTAATTACCTGTGTTGCCATGTTATGAAAATTGAGACCTGTTAATACTTTTAACGTTCAGCTTGGCTGTTATCGAATCGTTTACTTAATTAAGTTAGATTGATGTATAAATGAGGTTTTGTTTTTTGAGTTTTACTAGTTAGCTTCAGCAAAAATTATATTAAGACTAGTGATTCTTTGTAAAAAAAGCATTCTAAAGACACATCGAATATTTTAAAATTTATAATATCAACAAATATTTATTAATGTTTTTTCTGTTTTCCAGATCTTTTCACACACTATAACAACACGGAAGCAATAAGATTACGCGACAAACGCTAAAATTTTACAAGTTGTTATAACTCAATTCATACGATTTCTGTGTCCCACATTCCCAAAAAGTTTAATAATTTCATTAAGATATAAGTGCTAATGCACTCATCGTTTTTATTAGGCTCTCATAGAACCGAAGCTCATAAATACAATAATCTGAGTGCCTCTGTCGATCTTGAGCGAAGATCGAAGTATTATTTGCGTATAAGAACTACCTCGCCCTTCGAGCCCGAGCGCAGGAACTATTCGTGGCCTAAAACTTGGAAGATTCTACTTATGCGGGCTTGCAACACACCGTTCATCTTCAACGACTTTTTAGCGGGAGCGTGAGGGACTAAGATGTGTGAATTGTTTTATTTTGTTTAATTTAGTGTTTCTTCTCATTTAAATGTTATGTGTAATAGTGGTTTATTGGCTTCTTAGCCTATTATCTGGGGTTTATTATCAGTAAAAGTGCGCAAATATGGGAAAATGAAAGATACCGACTGGCTGGAGATGGCTACATGGGTTCTTCTAAAAAAAGTCCACTGAACTCTCAGTAAATAATTACCATTTGTGGCTTTGTGGCTTTACCTTATTTCATCCCATCTCATCTAGTTTCATTTAGTTTCCTTCCAATTAATTTAAATCTCAAATGCATTAAATTCATTTTATTTCGCTTCATATAATTTTTCATTTAACAGAATTTTCTAATTTTTTTCGTATTGATACGATGTTTAAGGTACCTACATAAAAATCATTAAAAAAACACATTCAATAAATTCCAGTTACTACCAATTTGTAGTTAGGCACATCTGTATTGCATTGTATTAGTAATTCTGAGTGAATTCCTCGTAAATGCTATTATTTAATTAAATAGTATTAAAGCGTAGCCGTCACGACTATGTTTATTTGGTCATTATAACCTGTTGTTGCCAGTAAGCAAATGTAAAATTCAACCAAATTGACATAGCCGAAATAGCTCAGTTGGGAGAGCGTTAGACTGAAGATCTAAAGGTCCCTGGTTCGATCCCGGGTTTCGGCAATCTGTTTTTGTACTTTTTTAATTCTCTTTCAAATCAATTTTCTATTCCTAAACACCAGTGGTTTTATTTTTTCACTTTTTTTAAATTTATTATTCATTCCAATTGACAAAAAAATATTAAAATTTTAGAATGCTTGTCAAAAATAGACACAGGCCTCAAGTTGACCTCTATTCGGCATTAAATAGACAAGGAAAACACATAAGGACACACGCAAATATATGTTATTAATTTTTAAACATACATTTAAACGACAATTTAATTGTAGTTACATATTATAATGTATGTAGTTATACAACGTAACCTTGACTTTTGAATATTTGGAAAAATTGCGAAAGTTATGATTGTTGTACTAATTAATGTTCAAAATCTCTTTACTTAGATATTAATTAATGGCTCAATTGTATCTGACTAGCTTATTGTTTTATCTTAATTTGTTTATAATGGCCAACGAGTTCTCGGTGCACTTGTGGATATGTGTTTTTTTTTATTGCTTATATGGTTGGTTTACACGGCCCAATTTGTGCTCATGGCTATCACCCGAGCCCTTAGACATCAACAACTTAAATGCCACCACCCAGCTTGAGACATGAGTTCTAAGTCATAGTTTTAATAGTGCAGCGGCTACCTTTAAATAAAGGTCCTTGGATATCACTACATTAGTTCCGCTAATAGTCTTGAATGAAACACTAAGTCCCAATCGCAGTATGTAGCGGTTCTGTGATAACTTTACGCCCGATGAGCCGTGTCCTTAACTTTTCATTTAAGGTCAACATTCAAACTTAGTGTTAGTAAGTAACATTCGGTTGATTTCTTTAGAGCTTGATGATTTCTTACGAATCATTAGTTTTTTCGACGATGAAAATAGATCAGAAGAAGTCCTCAGCCATTACCGATACACCAGAGGGGTTGTGAGGTCGATCATGCTCATGGCGGAATGGTTTTTTTTCTTGTAGGCAGACGAGCATATGGCCCACCGAATGGTGATGGTTACCATCGCCCATGGATTTTAGCAATGCCAAGGGTAGAACCAAGCCGCTGCCTACCGACCAATGTAATTTGCCAGTACAGATCGTTTGGTGATTTTTTTTGCAAAAAAAAGTTTTATTTTTGCGATTCCTAGATGTTTCCATTTGCTAACTCATCATTTTGCTGCACGTTTTATTCGCTTGCTCGTTTAAAATAATGCGAACTCAAGGCTACTTACTACTCACGGCCTACGGAAATTTCCAGAATAAATAAAATGTACCGCAATAATCATGCCGTTGAAAAATGTAAATATTTACTTGGATCCCAAGACGTGTTCTCGCAAGGTCGCCTAGCTGGATCACGATTCGTGACTTGATGGCTTTAATGTTCGTCTTACCGTGTTAATGTACTGTATAGGGTTGCCAGACATCCCGTATTTACCGGGACGTCCCGTATTTTAGGCTTGGCTAAAAATTTCGGGCGGCGGGACTGACTCTGTCCCGTATTCAAACCGTACGATTGTAATTGTATTGATTTTTAGAAATATGTTAAAACCGATTAGAACATGTTAAAACTGACTTGCTCCTTGGAGAAATATCAAAAAAAAACAAGAATGTCACTATATCATTTTTATTTGTCCCGGGTAAAAAACTAAATTCCCGTACTTTTTTGCCTATTTAAGCATTTGCCCCTTATAGGCTGAAAAAAAAAACTGGCAACCCTAGTTAGTACTGTATAAGAATTTTTAAGCTCCTAACCGGCGAAGTCGTTTGTCGGTTCCGAAACGGGGTAACGAGGTAACAAGATGCAATGTCAGTTGTTGTACGGTTAACAAGGATTTGCTTGTAATGTTTTTTTTTTAATCTTTTTATTGCATAGTCATCTCGCTTCGGCTCGCAACCTAGATCTATAGAAGCTTATTGCCGGAATTTTTACGCCAGTAGTCTGTGGACCACATTTTTTTTATTTTTTTTTTATTGCTTAGATGGATGGACGAGCTCACAGCCCACCTGGTGTTAAGTGGTTACTGGAGCCCATAGACAACTATAACGTAAATGCGCCACCCACCTCGAGATATAAGTTCTAAGATCTCAGTATAGTTACAACGGCTACCCCACCCTTCGAACCGAAACGCATTACTGCTTCACGGCGGAAATAGGCGGGGTGGTGGTACCTACCCGTGCGAACTCCCAAGAGGTCCTACCACCAGTAAATACACCACATACACGCGATGGGCTTACAATGCCCTACGTGTTCAATATAATAATGCGTTTAGGATGATGTTGTCACTGCCGCGCTTTTGTAGCGCATCCACAATGTTTGCGACATCTCACACGGATGACTTCTTTGCAATAATGCGGAAGAGAAGCGCATCGTTATTGCGTCGAGTCCGTGACAGTGGCAACAATCTTTTGAAAATCATATCGAGCAAAATCGAGGGACTGCTGATTAATAGCCTTCGCAGCAGGCACTTGAAAGGAGAAAATAAATAAATAAATGTAATGATATAAAATGTATATAATGATAGTTATGTGTTAGATTTTTTAAGTTACTAACATAGATTATAAGTAATTCTTATTAAAAAATGTTATGTATTTAAAAAAAAAAGAAAGTGAAATAAAGTATTAATAATAATAATAATATAGTATATAATATAATAGAACGGGTATTCTAACCTACTTCCCTTGAAGTAATCGTTCTCGTGAATTGTTTGGAGCCTCTGGATTTACGTAGGGACTTCGGTTCTCTGTATGTGCTGTGGGTAGTTGTTTGTGATTCCTCAACTTCCTTTTAGAATCACCCTGCCCACCATCGGAGTAGACGCGGCGAGCTAGGCGTTTCTATTCCTAGCGCTATGAAATATCCATCTCCAAAGTAGGTCTGAGGACAGTCTTCAGTGTGCTTAGTGCGAGTTTTTTAACGTTCTCGATAGCGTAAAAGTTAACTGTAGGTTGTAGGCAATGGTTTGTCTAGGCCCCTAGCCGACGTACATGGGCGACAGTGACCATCAAATGGCCTGTATGCTTTTCAAAGGCAATAAAAAAATGAAACCGAGATAATAGCACGTAGAGCATGACCTCATGCGCCAAACTAAGGCAATAAAGAAACATAAACGCGCCGTGGACAGCCTTCAGAAGTTTTCTATCTCATTCATTGTGGCAGGACAGTTTCATATATACGTTTGTCTCTTTTTACCATTTTTAGCTGGACCATGAAGAAAGCCGATCTCGGCCGAATTGATGCATTTGAGATGTGGTGCTGGCGAAAGATGCTAGGAATTCCATGGAAAGCACATCGCACCAACGTGTCGATCCTCCAAGAACTCCAGATAAAGTCGAGGCTTTGTACCATCTGCCTACGTAGAGTTCTGGAATACTTTGGCCACATTGCAAGAAAAGATCACGGCAGCTCGAAGAAGCTAATGGTGACTGGCAAGTTGAACGGAAGAAGACTATGAGGTAGAGGCCCGACACGTTGGACTGACCAGATCCGCACTACCCTCGACACCACAGTTCACGGTGCTCTACACTCGGCGGCAGATAGAGGCAAATGGCGTGAAATGGTCCGTAATAAACTCCTGTTGCGAGGAGGTGGTCACGACCCTCAGTATTGAGGAACCGAAGCAAGAAGAAGAAGTGTCGCTTTCCGAGTATAATTTCAGTTTCTTCGAATTTAAAACAGCAACGGTGCTAACGATGTTATGCGAAAGAGCTTATGATTTCAAAAACATTTTTAGAAGTGTGATTGTTTTAATAATGCGTTAACATTATTCACGCGCCATTGGAGCACTGTGTCTAAGAACGTTCCGTGTTTTATTACACAAATTACCGTAGACAAGGACTTGAAATGCAACACTGGTGTATTTCAAAACAATTCGTGTTGTAATACAATATTACTTAATGTTTATTTGTAATTAATATTGTATTTTATTTGTTAAAGTGTACTTCCATTGCGTTACTTAGAAAATTATCTAAGGCTTCAAGACCTTAAGGTTCAAAGTCGGATGTCATTTTCGATTGTGTCTGATATGGAATTAACTTTCTTTTGAAACAAAATTAAAATGGTTTTTATTACGTTATGTTGATTTATTTTATTACTATGTATAAAATAAATCAACAGCTTACGGTTGTATGTAGGAAAAACCTCTTTTATTTCTCAACAGGTACAAATGTTTATATTTGACTAAAATATTTTTACTTTCAGTTAGATCTTTTAATATATGTACAAATTTAATAACTCGTATGGAACAATGAGCTTAGTTACATTTAGTAATTTTAGGATTGTTGTCGGTAAGGGGTACTTACATATATAATATAATTTAAATGTGTTAACTAAATGTTGTTTGGCCTTAATGAACAAATGTGGTCCTTGCTAAAACCGGACGGCTACATCGCGTCTGTCTCTTTTATTAAACAGACAGTTTCAAATATGACAGAAAGAGAAAAAAAGATGCGCGTGCAACTTGGTGCACGTGGAAGAAGTGAAACTTCTTTTGCGGTGTTTAGTATTGTGGTTTTCTTCATTTTCCATCCTTAAATCAAATTTATCTTGTAATAGGAAATGCTGTGTATAAGAGAAACTACCTCTTCATCATTTATATAGTATTTTAAATTATATATTAGAATATTAATTATTTTTTAGTTAATTTAATTAAATTAAAATGCATTAAAAATAAAATATAGGATAGTATTTTACTGCCATCTACAGTAGTAACGAGAAACTAATAACAAGCCATCTAGTGGCTGACGCCCGTAAACAGAATGTAAGAGAAACGACCTAACTCGCTTTCTTGGAGAGAGGCTCCAAGGTTGAGTAGTTCGCGAGACGCTCTATCTCCTCGTTCTCCTCTCTCTCGTCCTAAATTGTATCTTTTCTCTCTAGCCGTAACGAACCTGTAGCGAGTTAAATTTTACTCTCAACGCGACTAAAGAAGTTTCACTTCAAAAAAGCGCTTTGATGTCCGCGTGCGCTGGTCAGTTGTGCCGTAATAAAAACAGTTTAAAATTCTGCCATTCTTTTAAGTGAGTTAATTATCAGGCAACAATTCATGTAGCCTACTTAAATACGTTTGTCACGTTTGATGCTTGTGCTCTTGGTTCGGTGTAACATGAAAGCGTGGGAAGGACACCACTACTATTGTTTCCAATCGAGTATTTCTAGATCGATCATAGATATTTTATCATTATCTAACGCAGCCTCGTACTAAAGTTTTCATTCAATCCACAATTTGTTTGTGATTTGAAATTTGAATAGAATGCAGTTATTGTATTTGAATTATTCATTTAACGAAACGCATACGTTGGTTGAGGTCATAATTGTAAATAACAATCACGAACACTGTCAAGAGTTAAATGATTCATAAATATAAGTTAGGCAATTAATTACCAGTCTATCATTATTCATCATCCTGCCCTTCTCCCATTCACCTGGGGTCGGCGCAACATGTTTTCTCCTTCCATACTCCTCTATCATATACCATTTCTTCGCTCACTCCCCTCTTACACATATCGTCTTTCACGCAATCCATCAATTTCTTCTTAGGTCTACCTCTTCCTCTATATACTTCTACATTCATAGTTAACACTCTCTTACCATCCTCATTTTCATTTCGTCTCATCGCATGTCCATACCATCCCAAACGCGCACTTCTCAGCTTCTCTGTCACAGGTGACACTTTCAGACTTCCTCTAACATATTAATTCCGTATTCTATCCATTCTCGTTACTCCACACATCCACCACAACACACAAACCATCATTTCATGCTTTAAAATTAAATCAGTGCAATTGATAAAAATTAAACTTCAAATAAATTAGTTATTGTGTATCTAATTTGGTTGCGTGGGCCATTTAAGGATAATTGGAGATGTGGCTAAATAGTATTTGAAATAGTGCAATCAAGACTTTCCTGATAAACCTGTCGTGCCAATATAACATCACGGATGTCTGATGATGATTTTGAAATGAACTTGTAAGTGTGCCAATGTTTATATTAAGTGTACAGACCACGTTAATGTATTGCGTAAGAAATCGATTAATGTACTTAGTACAAGATCCATATCGGCTTTTGAGTGGCTATCGGAAAAAAAATTACTGGATCGAATGATCGATCGATCAAAGCGCAAATTCGATAACTATAATCGATTACAGCTAATCTATCCAGCTATATGCATCCTTGTATAATCTCGCGGTGAACGGTGTGTGAACTTGTGTCTTTGGTAAATATTTCCGTTGCATTTAAAAAATGGATGAATAGCTCTTATTGAATTGGGGCCGGTAAACGCACAGAGATTGCTGTCATCCATCTTGGTACATGAGGCCAAAGTTCCCTTTGCATTGTGCAATACAACGGCTATCTCATACTTCTAAATGAAGATTCTGCGAGGCATTGCTCTTGCTAGGGCTAGTGTTAGCAAAAAAAATTACTGAATCGAATGATCGATCGATTAAAGCGCAAATTCGATTCATGAGATAACTATAATCGATTACAGCTAATCTATACAGCTATATGCATCGTTGTATAGTCTCGTGGTGAACGGTGTGTGAATTTGTGTCTTTGGTAAATATTTCCGTTGCATTTCAAAAATGGATGAATAGCTCTTATTGAATTGGGGCCGGTAAACGCACAGAGATTGCTGTCATCCATCTTGGTACATGAGGCCAAAGTTCCCTTTGCATTGTGCAATACAACGGCTATCTCATACTTCTAAATGAAGATTCTGCAAGGCATTGCTCTTGCTAGGGCTAGTGTTAGCAAAAAAAATTACTGAATCGAATGATCGATCGAGTAAAGCGCAAATTCGATTCATGAGATAACTATAATCGATTACAGCTAATCTATACAGCTATATGCATCGTTGTATAGTCTCGTGGTGAACGGTGTGTGAATTTGTGTCTTTGGTAAATATTTCCGTTGCATTTCAAAAATGGATGAATAGCTCTTATTGAATTGGGGCCGGTAAACGCACAGAGATTGCTGTCATCCATCTTGGTACATGAGGCCAAAGTTCCCTTTGCATTGTGCAATACAACGGCTATCTCATACTTCTAAATGAAGATTCTGCAAGGCATTGCTCTTGCTAGGGCTAGTGTTAGCAAAAAAAATTACTGAATCGAATGATCGATCGAGTAAAGCGCAAATTCGATTCATGAGATAACTATAATCGATTACAGCTAATCTATACAGCTATATGCATCGTTGTATAGTCTCGTGGTGAACGGTGTGTGAATTTGTGTCTTTGGTAAATATTTCCGTTGCATTTCAAAAATGGATGAATAGCTCTTATTGAATTGGGGCCGGTAAACGCACAGAGATTGCTGTCATCCATCTTGGTACATGAGGCCAAAGTTCCCTTTGCATTGTGCAATACAACGGCTATCTCATACTTCTAAATGAAGATTCTGCAAGGCATTGCTCTTGCTAGGGCTAGTGTTAGCAAAAAAAATTACTGAATCGAATGATCGATCGAGTAAAGCGCAAATTCGATTCATGAGATAACTATAATCGATTACAGCTAATCTATACAGCTATATGCATCGTTGTATAGTCTCGTGGTGAACGGTGTGTGAATTTGTGTCTTTGGTAAATATTTCCGTTGCATTTCAAAAATGGATGAATAGCTCTTATTGAATTGGAGCCGGTAAACGCACAAAGATTGCTGTCGTCCATCTTGGTACATGAGGCTAAAGTTCCCTTTGTGTTGTGCAATACAACGGCTATCTGACACTTTTGAATGAAGGTTCTGCGAAGCACTGCTCTTGCAAAGCAAAGTTATATTCATTGATAAATATTGCATTCGTATAATAGAACAGCAATAGTTATTTGTGTAACAAGAGAGCAAAGTTTTTTTTTGATTCGAGTGCTGATTTTGAAACCCGAGCAAGCGAAGGATTCTATGATTGATTCACGAGCGTAACGAGTAGAAGTTAGAAAGACCTCTTGTGAGTCCGCGCGGGTGGGTACCACCACCCTGCCCTATGTCTACCGTGAAGCAGTAATGCGTTTCGGTTTGAAGGGTGGGGCAGCCGTTGTAACCACGGAATAGATAAATAAGGTTATTTATCTATTCCGTGGTTGTAACTATACTTGAGACCTTAGAACTTATATCTCAAGGTGGGTGGCGCATTTACGTTGTAGATGTCTATGGGCTCCAGTAGCCACTTAACACGAGGTGGGCTGTAAGCGCGTCCACCCATCTAAGCAATAAAAAAAAATTAAAAAAAGTTTTAAATCAAACTTAAAGTTTATTATGCAATTCGATAAAGGCTTCACGCTGACATAATATAAATATTTTTCAATAAATTAGTTATTAATGGAATATTTCATTATAACCTTGAATTTTACGTGAGTTATGTAAAATACTCTGGTTGCCTTGGAACCGCCCACAATGCGCCTACAGGTCCGTTGTACTCACCGAGATGCAGGAATGTAATGGATGCGGCATAAAAGAAAATAATATAAACTCAAATAAAAGCTTTTAAAATTTCGCATTAAAAAGATTTGTATGGCATTATAATTTTATGGCCCTCTCTTGAAATAATGGGGTTGTGTTTTTTTTTATTACAGTTTTTTTTTCAGTTCCTTCTCTCAGTTTGTGTAGTTGTCGATTTTTATGTAAAGACTAACTGACCCGGCAGACTTCGTAGTGCCTCAATCGATAAATAAAAGACCTAAGCTTTTGTATAAAACAAACTTAAAACAAACAAAAGGAATCCGTCCGACGGGGGGGACATCATAGGGAAAACAAAATTGTTATTTTTATTTAATTTCGAGCACTTTCATATTTATCTATATGTTAAACCTTCTCTGGACTTCCACAAATAATTCAAGACCAAAATTAGCCAAATCGGTCAAGCCGTTTTCATGTTATGTCGTGACAACGGAAAACGGGTTTCATTTTTATATATATAGATATGTAATGAGTTCAAGGTTCCATATATAAATGAGGTAACAACAAAATGAACTGTTATAATAGTATATTCTGCTATTCAACAAATCGAAACGCGCTAACGTCTTGGCGTAGAAATAGGGCTGACCTTTCTATGTGAATCTGTGAGCTTATTACAGGTTTTCTCCATAAATACACTACATTTCTGATAATCGAATTTAATTCTGGATTACTCAATCATTCGTGCGCTGTTTTATTTTTAATAATATTTGTTTTTAGTACGTGTTAATTTGGTGCGTTAGCTAAAACCAATGCATATCTACATTATGTATATGCATTTAAGAACATTTATAACGCATATCAATAGAACGTGACTTGATGTCGTTTGCGAGTCGATACCTCATCCATATTTCGTAGGTCTTACGTGAATGTATCGACAGGTGTAAATCATTTTAAATTATAATAATATGTACAATATATTCAAACTTATGTTGTGGTTATGTTATTTTGAATTCTTTTGATGTATTATCATTTTCGTGTTCGCCTTAGTTTTGTCAGAAGTAAAGGATTTATCAGTGCGTAACTATTGCCACAAAATATCCGTAGAGGCGATTTCAAATAAAAAGCTTTGCAAAATGATATTATAAAATTAAAAGTACATTATAAAATTATGACTCATTACTTGTTCGATGTTACAGCAAGAGAGATTTTTATCTCTTAGGCGAAAACGCAATAACTAACCAAAGTTTCGAAATAAGTTATTTACTTTCGGCACGCCCTTTGAGCTTTAAGCTTTCACAACGCGGTTTGAGGTTTTTACCTGTTCTGTTGAAATTCCAAGCTTTCTTCATAGCTAAGTGTTTACGATACACATACAATGTTATTAATGGAGAAATTTATTCAATGTTGCATCGAGGAATTGTTTTGTAGAAATAAATCCTTAAGTGTTTTTGTCAATGTCACGACCGTTCAGGTCTAACATCCTGTTAGAGCAGAGATGCACTCCTCACTAAGCGAAATGACATTATTTTGTCATTTGAGCTCTACGTCATTAAAGATTTCGACAAGGGTCGACATGCGTTGTGTATCCTGGAGATATTTAAATTCAGTTTTCATCACTAAATCGGAATCTTTAAAAAAAAAAAAAACGCTACTAAATATTATCAGTGGCAGTATATTTATGTATTTAATGTATGTTTTCTAGAATCTTCTAATGTTATTATAAAGAATACGCTATGCTTAGTTCATGATTGGGACACTTATGAAGTTTTTTCAATCATTGAATTCGATTGAACTGTTATTAATTTTAGTAAGCTTTGAAGTGATACTTTTCGCGGGTGGGTACCACCACCCTGCCTATTTCTGAAGTGAAGCAGTAATGCGTTTCGGCTTGAAGGGTGGGGCAGCCGTTGTAACTATACTGAGACCTTAGAACTTATATGCATTTTTCTTTCGACTAAAAAATGAAGATTGGAATGAAATTAAGGAAATAAGATAAATATTTACCCAGTATTAAGAAAATCACAATTGATAGAATAAAAGGAGAATGAGTTTTATTGTGTAGGTACCGCCACCCCGACTATTTTCTACCGTGAAACGTGCGTTTCGGTTTGAAGGGTGGGGCAGCCGTTGTAACTATACTGAGACCTTAGAACTTATATCTCGAGGAGGGTGGCGCATTTACATTGTAGATGTCAATGGGCTCCAGTAACCACTTAACACCAGGTGGGCTGTGAGCTCGTCCACCCATCTAAGCAATAAATAAATAAAATTACTTCCTACACAAACTTTAAAGCGGAGGACACGCAACCAGCGCAGCTTTTGGTAGTAATAAAAAACGATACGAAATTCGAAGTAGGTATCTAAATACTAAGTACCATTATATTTCAGATTAAACTGTTTTCGGCTTAATCACATATTTATTATGTACGTTTCATAGTTTTGAACGTTTCGGTATAGATTTTCGGGTCACGGACGATCAAAGCTACATCAGTAATATCGATTCGATTACCTTTTCCTTCTATAAGTATTATCATTAGGTATATTAAATGGGAAATATAAGTTCAGTGAGAAAACGGAAGCTATTTCTAACTTTATTTTTTATTGCTTAGATGGTTGGACGAGCTCACAGCCCACCTGATGTTAAGTGGTTACTGGAGCCCATAGACATCTACAACGGAAATTCGCCACCCATCTTGAGATATAAGTTCTAAGGTCTCAGTATAGTTACAACGGCTGCCGCATCCTTCAAACCGAAACGCATTACTGCTTCACGGCAGAAATAGGCAGGGCGGTGGTACTTGCCCGTGCGGACTCACAAGAGTTCCTACCACCGGTAAAAAATATATATTCTAATTTCGTTTTAAGAGCTAATGGTTGGCTTGGAATATATCCGTTGAACTAAACATTTTAAACGCTATTGTCTGTAGTTATAAAAAAGACTAGCGACCCGCCCTCGCTTCGCTTCGGAAACATTAAAACACACATGAAACAAAAAAAAAAATTAAAAAAATTTAAAAAAAAGTAGCCTATGTTCATCAGGGACAATGTCGGCTTCTAAAGGAAAAAGAATTTTTCAAATCGGTCCGGTAGTTTCGGAGCCTATTCGAAACAAACAAACAAACAAATCTTTCCTCTTTATAATATTAGTATAGATCAATGCATTAAAGAATCATACATATTCTCAACATAGAAAACATTAAAAGAAACGCCAACCGCACAATTATACGAGGCACTCAACAGACGAGTGAAATAAAACGTGTAGCAATGTATGCAAATACGTTTTTTATTTTTAATTCTTAGCGCTTGACAGAACGAAAGTTCTTGCATTGCAAACGAAAAGTCAAGGTCTCTCGTGAACAACGAATATAGGTTAGGTTCTTAAAGCTTCTTATATTTAAATTCGCTGGCTAGCCGTTCTAGAATCATTCGGATTTGGTCAGATGTTAATATTGTGAAGCTAAATGTCATTTCAATTACATGTTTTTTTGTTCATTATTACTGAAGATTCTAATCTCTAATGTAGTAACAAAGAATTTGGACGGATGTGTAAAACTTTTACACTGGCGATACCTCGTCTATTTTCGCTGAGAAGCAGTAGTAAGTTCCGGGTTTGAAGGGTACGGCAGCGGTTGTACTATACAACTAAGATCTAGAACTCATGTCTGAAGGTGGGTGACGGCATTTACATTGTCGATGTCTATGACCTCTGGCAGCCATTTAACACCAGGTGAGCCGTGAGCTCGTTCCCCGGTCATCAACATCATGAGCCTGTCTACTGTCCACTGCTGAACTGATGTCCAGTGCGGCCGGTCCGTGGCCACTTGCATCCAACGTGACCCAGCAATTTTCATAGGATCGTCGGTCCATCTGATAGGTGGCCGTCCCACACTGCGTTTGCCAGTACGTGGTCTCCATTCGAGGATCTTTCTGCGCCATCGGCCGTCTGATCTTCGCGCTATGTGACTTGCCCACTGCCACTTTAGCTTCCTAATCCTACGGGCTATGTCAGTAACTTTGGTTCTTCTACGGATCTCCTCATATCTGATTCGATCTCGTAGAGAAATACCAAGCATAGCCCTCTCCATAGATTGCTGCGCGACACTAAGCTTCCTAAAAAGATCCCTTGTGAAGTACCACCGGTTGAAGCAATAAAATGTAATTATCCTGTAATCTTTGAGTCACTCTTCAAAATGAACGGACATAAAATTCAGATATTTAAAATCACAAAACAAAAACTATATTATATATAACATAAAACCAAGAAAAGTTTGTCTATCGCATTTTAAATGTGTTTGGACAACAGTAAATTATTTGTGAAAAAAAAAACCAGTCGACATTCCCACTAATAGATTCAACACGTCTTAATGTAATCAAGTGAACGGCTGCTATGTATCAGAAGGTCGGATACACGCGGAAGGTGCTTAGGAAGTGTCATTGTTGTACCATATATAAAATGGAGTGGAACCATAATCCTGCGTATTTTAAATTGACCTCAACCGAAAAGAAAGATGTTGTTAATTTGTTTAACCTACTGAGTTTGTCGCCTGATCTTCTCAGTGGGTCGGGATTCCGATCCGGCGGTAAGCTCAATGAAGCAGTGCTCTTGCTAGGGCTAGTAGTAGTAGTTAGTAAGTTCTTCCAGGTTGAGCTCCGTTAGCTAACTTAATCCGGGCATTGTTTGAATAGCCGCTACCAATAGCCTACGACAGGTAGCCTAGGTAGGGGAAAAAAACAATACAACTGTATTGACTGATTTGATTTGCTTCTCCTGCGGCCCCAATAAAATTTTCATAACATCTGACCAGTGGTTTTTGAGTATATCCTCAATTATGCCTAATCAATTGATTTCGAACTACATTCATAATATTCTCATTTAATTTTGTCGAAGGTTGTTTTCTTTTTCGTTACATGTTTTCATCGCACAGAATTCATACCTGCACGCATGAAGGGTTTTTTTTTTTGTCAGGAGGAAATCGCCGGACTTCCGCCCTCCACTGGGGATAGAGGGCGGAGCATGTCAGAGTCGAACTGACTAAAACCTCCTGTCGCTCAACAACCAACGTCCAAACCTCGCATGAGACAGAACTCATGAAGAGGCAAAGGGGGGAAAGTGAAGTGTTTAGTGCGGAGCACATCTCTCCCATCACCCTCCCCCTCGGGACGCCGGACCGGCGGTCGTCGGCGCCACGACCACTAGCCCTCTCGGTCGGCAGGCTATCCGAAGCCCGCCTAGATGGCGCCGGTTAGAGTGAGCACGCATGAAGGGTAGGGACAAATTAATGTTATATATTTGCGAGATTCGTCACTGTGTATTAAGATCGGCGGTATTTAAGTTGTGGTTTTTACGCTAGCCACATAACAACAGGTGTGCCGTTGATTCTTGTAACATTCGATGACGTCACCGGACCTTTATATATATATTCTGTGCGTGTGTTTGTTACTGAACTCCTCCTAAACGGCTGGACCGATTTGAACGATTTTTTTGGTATGCGTTTGGGTGGCGCCCTGAATGCTTTAGATTCACAAATCAGCCCGGCAGATGGCGCTGCAGTCGGTATTTTGATTATTTATCTTTCCTAGAAATAAATTATACGGGGAAACAACGTTTGTCGGGTCACCTAGTATTATTATATGATCGTATTAAAATGGTACTATAAATAATCAAATATATATCGAACTCCACAAAAAAGTTTTCGAAGGAAACCTTTTCCGTGTCACTTTCACCCATGTCAGTTTGCGCCGAGTAATTCTATTGATGCGTTCAGAAGAAAACTTCCGATACACAACCAGACGTAGGAAAACTATGTTTTACTGCAATTAAAACCGGTCTAGGAAAGCGGAAGGAGGCATCAGAGAAACTACTAATCAATTGACAATGACGCGTGAATGACTAATTGGTGTAATTGGCGTTGTAAAGGTGGTAGGTAGGGGAGATACATTCGCGATAAAAAATTTGATTGAAAAACGAAATATCGAATCCGACTTTTTTGCTTTCTTAAGAGGCAGCGATTTAACTTTTATAAGCCTAATCTGTAAATTTCTCGGCACTTTTGTATATTTAGCGCACATCCGTCCTCGTGTATAATTAAGAATTAAGTAAAACTTATGTTTGCAGCTCCAATATTTTAGTATGGAAAATAAAATTAAATGACTGGCAACATTGTTCATGTCAGTCTCTTCCTTTTTTACTTTTCGAGCGGACTGTTTATCTATACTATACTATAATAATATTATAAAGAGGAAAGATTTGTTTGTTTGTTTGTTTCGAATAGGCTCCGAAACTACTGGACCGATTTGAAAAATTCTTTTTCCATTAGAAGCCGACATTGTCCCTGATGAACATAGGCTACTTTTTTAAATTTTTTTTTTTTTTTTTTTCATTTGTGTTTTAATGTTTCCGAAGCGAAGCGATGGCGGGTCGCTAGTCATATTAATAAAATATCAAGTGTATAAACATACAAATAAACCGTATTGTAGCACAAGGCACAAGTTTTCTTTATCATCAGCAACCGGCCAATACACTCCGCAACAAAACAACTTACTAGAAATATTTTGTCGCATTTATTATTTTGTTTTCAATGGAACTAAGAGAGAGGCTAAAAAGCGTCTGTTTCTAATCATGAATTGTAATTAAACGACGTATTTCAATTGTTTATTTGCGGTATTCCCTGTCGGCCGTTGTTCGAGAGAACGCACCGTGAAGGTTCCGATAATCTATACTAATAATATTGTAAAGCTGAAGAGTCTGTTTGTTTGTTTGTTTGTTTGTTTGTTTGAACGCGCTAATCTCAGGAAATACTTGTCCGATTTGAAAAATTCTTTCAGTATTAGATAGCTCATTTATTGAGGAAGGCTATAGGCTATATAACATCACGGGAAGACTAATACAAGTGGAGCTACAATAAAGAATGTTTCAAAATAGGGGTTTAATTAAATAGCTCCTTAACATTCTATAATTCAAAAATATCTTCATTTCTATGTAAACGAAGTGTGGGGTAAAATTTAGCTTTATGTCAAAGTAACTATTCCACGGACGGAAGTCGCGGGCAAAAGCTAGTCAATAATATTGCGACTGACGCGAAATCTCCACCAGTCGTGTCAACTTTCAAAATTTACGAGAGTGACCTCTAAAATTCGAACGTGTGTAAAGACATTGAAACGAACGAAAAAGAACCAACATTTGCAAACGGCTTAAAAATAATTTTAATAGTGATCGATACAGAGCCTTGTTATCCACCATCATCATCAGATACTACACTATAAGCTCAGTAGTGCCGTATTATAATACAAACAAATGCTAAGGTTCATGGTACAACAAATAAAATCCGATTTAAAATCTAATTGGAATGCTCCAATGCCATTTTGCGAGTCGTAGATAACTAAAACTACTTTTACGGTATAATTTCTCGTTTTTGGAACGAAGTTCCTTATGGGACGATGCAGAGGGGTACCCTAATCGGGAAAAAACGTCCATAACGTAAGATTTTTTAATATGTATAGTCTTACTATTATGGCTATACAGTCTCTCATGTATAGTCTACGTGAACACGGTTATTATTTTAATACTTTACAGTTTTCTTTAACGAAAATAATAAAATTACAATCGAAAACGCGAAATTAAATCGTAAAAGTGAATTTTTTATTATATTACGTATTATTGCACACAAGCAATACATTTTTAGAGGTCAGACGAATTTTAAGCGTGCAAAAATTACCTTTGTCGTATTCTGCATTTGTATGAAGGTCGCTATGCCGGCCCGGACGCGATTTTTAACGCCACGGATCGTACCCTTTGAACTTTTAATAGTCGAGGGCATGTCCTCGTTCTTGAAGTCCTTGACGCCGGCGAAATATTCTAAATCACTCACTTCACTGTCCACTTTGCTAACACTCACACTTTTCAATGAGTCATTCTCGTCAAATTGCTTCTCATTTAGATGGAAATCGTAAAACTTGTCCGTATCAAAATAATGACTGCTATAAAACATTTGCTCTTGTTTTATTTTGTCCTCTTTCTTTCTTTCCTCGTAAGTACTTTCGTTTATTAGAGGCGTTTGGGAGCAGAGGTTCGGTAATGACTCGCTTACGTTTTTTGTCTGTCTATCAAACTGCGAAACCAGACGGAACGAAGTGAGCTGTGCACTTTCTTTAGGGACATTAGCATCTTCATTAATATTCTGGTTCGTTTCCTCGTTGTCGTGTTCATTGTTTTGACTTTCCGTTTCGACTGTGCTGAGTTTGGCCGAGCGGTCTCTGATGTCTTGAAGTAGACCTTGCGGCAGAAAGCTGTCTTTGACGGCCGTTTTGTTGAACACTGGCATCACCGGCGCGACTGGTATATCGAGTTTCTTATCTTTCTTGCCATACTCACTGTGACTTTCGTCGGTGTGAACGCTCCCGCTGAATTCACTGCTGTTTAGAGAATCGCACGATATGTTCGAGTCGTTATCTTCAAAATCTAGTTCGCCTTGGCTGCCGTTGCGAATCAAAGTTACCGACACAATTTTCTTTGCGGAATTGGATTTGAATGACTTCTTTTTGGGTAGCGGAGGTGGGGTACCGTCAAGGTCGCTGCAAGTTCCCGAATCTAAAGTGTCACTCGGAGAACATTGACCGCTCGACATAACCATACTGGTCATCGAACTGAATGAGTTACAATATATATAAGGAGCTATATCAGTCTTATTATTTTCTTCTCTTTCAATAATTTTGGGTGTAGTCTCATCGACGTTCAATCTGACGAGGCTGTTATTGCTTTTTCTGCATACGTCGCTTGTTTTGAAATGATCGTAGTCGATGTCGCTTTTGAGGTGCACGCTCGATATTTTGGGGGCTTTCGGTTTGTTTGAATCGGTGTTGATTCTGATTGTGACCACGTGTGGACCGTTGAGAGCGTCCGTGGTTGGCGTGCTCGCGGGTCGTTCTGACTGGGTCGCCGCTATGAATACCGTTGTGGATGGGGTCTTAGAATTAAGGACGAGCGAGTGCATTGAACTCAGCGAATCCATGTTGCGTTCAGCATTAATACCGTTCGATTTCGAACTTGTATCTTCTGTTCTTATTTGTGTGAATGTAGTCGAGCCCCTTTGCTTAGTTTTGGGGGGCAGAGGAGGGATGTACTCTAAACTGGGACGCGCGGCTACTTCTTCCATGTTGGATCGTGTTAATAAATTGGCATAATTAACGGTGTCTCGACTGTTAAGGTGTTCAGGTCCGTCTTCAGATACTGTTGTACGTATAAGGCATAATGTTTCCGGCGTCGGTTCGTGAATGGGTCAACTATGCACGATGAGGTTCACGATGTTTTTACACCTGCAAAGAAAAAAACACGTCGTTATTAGTAATGTCAAAATAATCGTCCTTGAAACAAGCGATAAAATATTAATAACCGTAGAAGTCACTAATAATTTTGACTGACGCGGCGATGCATTATCTTGCAATTCATGTGGTCAATAGATTTGTTTGCTTTTTATCTGAATTTTTAATATCTATTTATGTTTATATTTAAACGTATATAAGTAAGTATGTGTATTATTTAGTCTTTGTTTCCCTCATAATCCAGGAAATCCTTCTTCGGGGCCAGCTGATGACCGTGTGTGCTATTAATTGTTTGTAAACTTTCAAAGCATTTGGGAGCTAGTTGTAAGACTACTAAAGAGAATTGTTTGAAGCCGTACGCGTGTGGGCAGAGTGTGCGATTTTTTAAATTTTAAGCGCGTGACATTTTCTGTCCTACATACCGAATGTGAAAATGTCACGTAAGTCGTTGAAATTCTTGAATTTTTTGCCGTAAAATCAATGAGTGCTTACGTAACTAATTAGCCTCGATTCAAGTACTGATAAAATTAATTTGATTATAAATATTGAACAAAATGACAAGTTATTTTTTTTTGGTTCCGAAGTCGAAGTAAAATTAATGATTTTTGTGAAGAAAATCTATGAGAAGTAAAATATTTTATGGTCTAGAAAACTTTCCTCCTATTTGAAGATCTTAAGAGCCGTGCATACTTTAACAGTTTTTTTATGTAATAAGTTTAATGACCTTAATTGTTCATGTCATTATTTATCTATCAGGCCACTGACGTCCATTGCTGGGCACAGGCCTCCACCAGCTCTCGAAGCAATGACCGCTCCTGCGCTGTCTGCATCCAGCGGGTTTCCATGACCTTCAACACCTCATCGGTCTACGTTGTGGGAGACATACCAAGGTTACGTTTTCTGGTACGTGGTCACCACTCTAGAACTTTTCTGCCACTTCAACCTCGCAATGTTTTGAGCTGTATCGATTATCATGGTTCTCCTGCGAGTTTCCTCATTCCTGATCGATCTAGCACGAAAACTCCCAGTTTTCCTATTATTTTTTATTTTTATTGCTTAGATAGGTGGACGAGCTCACAGCCCACCTGGTGTTAAGTGGTTACTGGAGCCCATAGACATCTACAACGTGAATGCCTTCCCCACCACCTTGAGATATGCGTTCTAAGGTATCAGTATTGTTACAACGGCTGCACCATATCGAAACGCATTGCTGCTTCACGTCAGAAATAGGCAGGGTGGTGGTACCTACGCGTGCGGACTCGCAAGAGGTCCTACCACTAGTAAAAAATCTGTTCTCCTGATCTGTTCTCCTAAATGCACCCAAAGAAGAATAATTTGAACTTTAGTCATGGTGCAGTATTAATCTAACCATTCTGCTTCTTTATATCGCGAAGCAGCCATGTCATTCGACCTAATGTCTCAAGATGGGGGGGCAGAATTCACATTATGATGTTTATAGGCTGTGTCTACAAGCGGGTCGTGAGCTCATTCAGGCATCTACATAAATAAGAAATGGCACAGTTTCCCAAAAAGCCGAACTTTCATTTTCCCGCTTACAAAATATCGCGTTTAGTTTCGTAATAAATTTCCTAGTCTATTAAATAGTAAGGCATCTCAATTACAGTTACAGCTCGTTACAAAATCTTACAAATCGTTTGCTTGAGCAATACCGAGACGAAAGCACTTTCCTCTGGAGTATTGCATTCGTGAAGACGTTTTCTTGTGAAAATATTAATTCATACAAATACCGCATTAAGTACTTCGATAGCGATCGTGATTGCTATTTCATTGACAGTTTTAATTGCTATGTAATTAAATAGAGATATTTGTCTATTGTAGCATAGCTCATTTGGTTAATATCGATGCGATGCTCTAAATTTTAATGATATAATATAAATACGCTAAGACAGTCGGATAATAGATTTTATTTGACATGTTTTGTTGTTACTATTTTTTTATTTATTGCCCTTGTAAGCAGACGAGTTTACGGTCCACCTGATGGTGAGTGATTACCGTCGCCCATGGACTTCAGCAATGTCAGAGCCAAGCCGCTGCCTAAAATATTAATATCTTATATTAATATTAATATCTTTTTTTAAGTAGTCAGTTTTCAACACGCCTTTACTAGCTTGACCTGTATCGACCTATGTAATAGAGTCTTTCAACATATTTTCGATTAATCTCGACACGTCCCATTTGAATATTGACTCACAATACAAGGATTGATGACATTTCAATATATATTATAATATTATTTGCGTCCAGTCATCAGGTTTAAAAAATGACTACCACCTACATCTACTTTATTTCGTCAAAATGTTAGTTACAAAACACAACAGAATAATTTTGTGGTACGTAAAACGAAACTAAATCTTGAGAACTTAATGATTATGGTCGAATTTCGGGTGCTATGCTGACGCTCGTTATTAAAATTATTTGTAAATAAATAAAACCAGTCACTTCACAGTTTACAGTCGCACGTCTAAATATATTATGTAATATGAAATATATTTACAAAGACTGTCACATAATTCCGCTATTGATGAAAAGATAGGAAAACAAATAGTACATTTGAGTCGTCTATTATCAAAGGTGGCAATCTGTGCATTTTAACAAAAAAAAATTATTGATATGTCAATACAGATTGATTTGAATATAATCGTCTCCTTCAAAGAATACGGTTCAAAACCTGCAGTAAATAAAGGTTAATAGTTAACCTGTTATTTATCTAAGATGTCGTTCCGAAGAGTTTTGTGACTGCCAATGGAATACAAAGTCAATAATTCGTTTTTCTGATTTACCAATCATTGTCCAAAAGTCAGATTGCCGGCTTTGATAATAGTCGACTCATTTACGAAAATAGATTGAAGAAATACGAATATTTAGAAATAATATTCCATGTATGTACATTTATTCCTTGTATTAGGGTCTTAATTTCATGCAAAGCGCACACAATCTTGTATATTGACGTCAAGTTTTGACAGCCCGATATCAATTATAGTATGACAGCATTAGAGTTTGCGGGAAAGGGACAAAAGAAGATGTCAATTATCATTGAAAATTTGAATCAATAATATATCTAATTGTATTTTAAACAAGGTCCGAAATCGATCAACTACACAATTGGGTACTTAGAAATCTAAGCTAGACCAAGTCCTTAGAGTATGAGAGAATGATTTTGAAGATATTTTTAGACGTGATTTTTTTGTTTTAATGTTACACGCTCCAGTCACTAACATAATTCATGTTCGCGATCATCATTATATTTATAATGTTTTACGGACAACGAAGTTGAAACAAAAACAGGTTGAAGTTCTTGCGATATAAATACCGGAAAATATCTGCAAATGAAATACGCATTTGAACGCCAAACAAGTTAAACATAATATTATAGTGATGTGAAACATTGATGCTAAAATTAATGCTAAAAGAAAAAAGAAAATTAAATAATTAAATAAGTAAGAAAAAAATAATGATATTTTTATCGCGGTGTGAATTATGCACACGGTTATTTTCAGGGGATGTGATTATGTAGACATGGAAATCCGAACGCCAATAGTTTTTAACTGTCCCAAACTGCGTTATGTATTTCAGTTTTGAGGCTTGTATGGCTTAAAACTTAGATCAACAGTCTCAATAACCATTCCCGCTGCGATATCTATGGACGCCAAAAAGTGCCTTTTTCCCCGTACCTCATCGTTGGTAGCCTATTCCAACATCGTGGGGACCGGTAGGTCAGCTCACGCGCTCAACCTGGGGGAATTTGCTAACATTAGCCCTACCAAGAGCAGTGATCGCGACCCACTGAGAAGATACGGCGAAAAACTCAGTGGGTAGAAACAGCAGCAATACTACATGTTAAGGCTGTCGGCTCGTCACTCAGAAAAAAAATCCAATTTACTTAAGTGACAAATTTAGAAAACTATTAAAATATCTTACGTTTTAATATCAATTTCTTGGCAGGCCAACAATTTTTTTTCAAATGATTCACTCGTGTGCAATATAAATGTTCTATCAGTACGATATAATATTGCATCGACAATGGGTAATTTTTTTTGATACGGATTGGTTAATTATTACATGTCATATTATGATCGTGCTCACAAACTGACACTTTTCAGAAACCACCTCGAACTTTGATAAATCGATTTTGACATATCGAATTTCTATACATAATACGTAATTTGATCGATCGTAGCGATCAGTTGACAGGTTACAAATATGACATGCGTCTACTTAATGAGTGCCTTCCGTTTCGGTGGCGAGATCAGTGACGAATTAAAAAAGAAACATATTACTAGATAACTCACTGGTGGTAGGACCTCTTGTGAGTCCGCACGGGTAGGTACCACCACCTTGCCTATTTCTGCCGTGAAGCAGTAATGCGTTTCGGTTTGAAGGGTGGGGCAGCTGTTGTAACTATACTGAGACCTTAGAACTTATATCTCAAGGTGAGGGGGGCATTTACGTTGTAGATATCTATGGGCCCCAGTAACCACTTAACACCAGGTGGGCTGTGAGCTCGTCCACCCATTTAAGCAATAAAAAAAAAAAGATAAAATAGAAATACATTCTTCATAGATTCTTTTATTAGGGTGCCTATGCAATTTTAAAGCTTAAATTTTAGGTTAAAGCACGTGTTCGAATGTATATGTGGAGGAAATAATGTTGTGATTGATTGATGCCCATGGGCTCTAATAACAACTTCACAGCAGGCGGCAAAATCGTGAGTTCGCTTAAAAATAAATATCCGTTATGTAAACCGTACGTTGATCTTTTCAAAAAAAAACATGTTTAATTCATTTACGAAGACGATATCAAAGACAGCAAGATTCAAATACCATAAATTATTAGCTTAAAAGTATAGTAGCTGAATTAAATTGATAGTGATATTTGAACTCAATACCTACTAGATGGGCTCGTTGTGTAAGCTATAATAAATTAGAACTAATTTGCGAATGTTTTCGAAACAAAATCACCAATCTTATGTTAAAATGATTTATTTATTTAAAACTAGATTTTTATATGCGCTTTTTTGTAATGTTTAGAAAATATTGAATATATTACGCACGCCACTCCTTTATTGCGAAAGTTAGTTATTAGCGAACGGAGAACTTGTAAACTTAGCCTTATTTCTTAAGGCTAAAATTGGTCGTGGGATAATTAATTAATGTGTAATATTTGGATTCATAATGTGATAATTTATGATGTAATCAGTCATATAAATTATGATTTTGTTCTAGGAATAGATACTGAACAAGTGTTGGTAGAAAAAGGAAAATGACAGAATGTCAGATCGAAGGATATTAACGTGTAAAATTCGCCACCCAGTGAAACTTGTTTCCAGGTGGCTCTGCGTTAAGACTGCTTTCAGAGTTCCAAATATACAAGACTCGCAACCCGCGCTCTGTTCGCTCCGGAAACTGTTATTTATTATTGATTTCTCCACTATTTAATGGACGTTATTATACATATAAACCTTCCTCTTCAATCACTCTATCTATTAAAAAAAACCCGCATCAAAATCCGTTGCGTAGTTTTAAAGATTTAAGCATACATAGGGATATAGGGACAGAGAAAGCGACTTTGTTTTATACTATGTAGTGATAAGAATAAGCACAGCTTCGTTTCAAATCGAAACAGATCCCTATATAAAAAGGTCAGCTTAAAAAAGGGGTAAATATGATTGTTTAATTGGTAAACTTCTTTTGTCACTTTCGAATTGTCACAAGACGTTTCACTGGTGTTCCTGGATTTAAAATATTAAGTGTAAATATTTAAGCTTAAAACAGCCCACGAAATTACTTACAACATAGTTTTATCCCATATTAACCTCGTTTAATACTAACAAAGTATTACAAGTATACAAACTTGAAAAATGACGTGGTATTAATGGATTGTATGTAGCCTTTGACTTCTTTATTATGTCCATATTGCTGCTTGTGTTATACAATCCCTTGAGAATAGTAACACGTCATTACGGATCCTCCTGATCCATTAACGGTGCTTTTAGGCACCACAAACACCGGTCACCGTCCTCGTCGAACCCGTCGCTTGCGACGAAGGGCTCGACGAGCGAATTAACCCACAGACACAGCCTACTGAATTTCTCGCCGGACCTTCTCAGTGGGTCGCGTTTCCGATCCGGTGGTAGATTCTGCGAAGCACTGCTCTTGCTTAGTGTTAGCAACTCTCCGGTTTGAGCCCCGTGAGCTCACCTACACACGCTAGGGTAAGCTGAAATATCCTCTCAAGGCTATCAGCATAGGTAGGAAACAAGAGAATAGTAAATTATGGTAGTGATGGATTTACAATTGTATATGCATGCTAGCAGTAACTTGACGTATAATGAACACAGATGACGCGTCGGGGGTCCTAACCGAAGTAACATTAAGGTTAGCTTCACCCGCTTTATCACACATTATTTATTCGTTTAGAAAATTGAATATTATTTTCAAATTGAAGCTTTAGCAACACGCTTTAACATAGAACCCAACTAATAATTAACTTACTCTTATTTTTTTTATCCTGTTGAAACTGGTCAAGATATTCAAGTTAGAAGCTATAAAATTATTTGTATTACCGTAATTCGTCCTTGATACGTGTGTGCAAATAATCAAGTTAATCCGATGTCTTGAAGTCGGTGGAAATGCCGTTCAAAGATTCCGTTACATAAAAATAGGTATACATACATAACAAACAGATTAAAGTGTGTTAAAAATAATTATAATGTGCCTCGCATCTCAATGTGATGACATTTAGATCCTGTTACCTACATGTTTTACTTAGCTGTAAAAAAGGGAGAGGTGTCATACGGACACCCGTTTGCAACATATAAAGAGTCCGTATAAAATAATTAAACGAATCGTAAAATGTGAATAAATGTGAATAAATTTGGTATTGCAATTTTGGATAATTAGAAGCCGAAATGGAAGTTGAATCTATATAAAAAGTTTCAGTTTCCTAGGTGATCGGAAAGTGCCCCCAATATGCGAAAAAAATACTGCAGAGAGATGTCAATTTTTGGTCTCTTTTTCACTGTAACACTTTTTGTGGTATAGCTCCCTCAACCCGCAAACAAAACAAATATATTTTTTATTGCCCTTGTTAAGCATTCTCCACAAGCCTCGTTTGAAGAAGGATATGTCAAAGCGCTCGGGAAACACTGTGGAGGGGAGCTTATTCCAAAACTGGATGGGACATGGCAATAAGACCTCTGGAAACGCACTGTGGATGAAAGCAGTGGCTCCAGGTAGTATGGATGAACTCTACTTAAAATTCTTTTAAAACCATGGTAACCGACATAGCCCAAAGGATTGCGACGTTGAAGTGGCAGTGGGGAGGACACATTGCTCGTAGAACGGATGGCCGTTGGGGCCAGAAAGTTATTGAGTGGTGATCGCGTACCGGAAGACGTAGCGTGGGTAGGCCTCCCACTAGATGGACCGACGATCTATTGAGGTTCGCTAGGATCCGCTGGATGCAGGCAGTGCAGGACCGGTCTTTGTGGCGAGGCTTGGGGGAGGCTTATGTCCAGCAGTGGACGTCTGTGGGCTGATAAGAAGAAGAAATTCTACTTATTTCTTTTTAAATTCTACTTCTACTTAAAAAAATTAAATTAACCAAAATTATGTACAGCAATGCGAAAAATATTATAAATTATTGTTCTACATTTAAAGTGACTTCAAACATCCGCTGGGTATGTACAAAATGTCGTATGTACAAATTGAATTACAGCAAATCAACAAAAGCAATATTACGTAACTGAACAGGTTCGTTGACAATATAACTACGTACTTTCTCCGTAGTGTGGGCTGGAGGGATTTCTTTATTGCCTAACGAAAGTGTTGAAAATTTCGTTTCACGTTTTAACTAATGGACCTAACGTTGTTTGTTGATATTGGGAATTGATGACACGAATTTGTCTGTTTATAAATAGGCTGTCCGACAATATACAGATTGGTGATGCTTTGAACAGAATTGCGTTATTGTTAATCGCGATATTTTGAAGTGTTCTTGAAAAATCTATATATTAATACGTGAAGCAGAAACTTTGTAGCCCCTTTTTACGAAAATTGCGCGGAAGGAGGAATGTGAAATTTCTCACACTTATAGAGAATATAGACAAGGAGTGCAGAATGTTTTTTTTTTTTTTAAATTATGCTTAAAACTCACACGCGCGCGCATATATATACTCTTCGTTTATTGCGAAACTTTTGTTATTGCTTAAAGTCTATGGTAAAATTGAGAATAAGCAAAGTCAAATAGATTAATATTGTTTATCTTTAATATTATTTTTCTACTATCTAGTCTTTGCGAAATATATGATTAAATAATAGTCTTTGACAATAGCACCATAATGATGTTCGCAAACTTATAATTTCAATTAATTGTAGTCGAATTTGACTACCGAGGGACCACTGGTATATAATTATTATGGCGTGAAACAATTTTAAGGGTAAAATGACATTTCAAGAAATACCCTGTTAATGATTCTAGGTCATAGCAACCAACTATGTTTCAATATTCGACGACTATTCGCAATAGATTTTGTTATTAACGAACAAAAAAAATTTATGAATCCATGCTTAGACAAAATTTACACATCAAACGGCCGTTACACAAGGGGGTCGTGGGTTCGAATCCCGCCAAGGGAAGATATTTGTATGATAAATATAAATGTCTTCTCCAGGGTTATTGATGTATATTAAATATATGTATGTGTATAATAAAAATCTTACATTTATATCCGTTATCTGGTACCTGTAACACAAGTTCTTTACAAACTTATCACGGGAACAGTTAACGTGGCGTAATTGTTTAAAAAAAAAAAAAAACTAGCACGCTTTGAAATTCTCTTCTAATATATAGTTTAGTCAGCTACCCATTTAGATATCGTTATGAGCAGGGCTGTGAGGCAATCGTGGGATACCAGATACGTAATTAACGTACGGACTACTTAAGCAGAAACTATTAATGATTAGCACGTAGGACCTGCCGCGCTGAGCGCAGTTTTACCAAGAAGTAGCGATTACTGACGCATGTTGCAACATTTATCATTCGACGAATAATTATTGTATTTCGAATGCGTGCTCGAAGGATTTATCACTGGGAGTACGACTGGCATGTTTTTAATACGCTTTTATTAGCTTCAGACGTATATGTATGTATGTATGTTATGGAATCTTTGAACATGATTTTGACCCCCTTCAAAACGTCGGATTAACTCGAAATTTTGGTTTTCTTATTAGGACTGATGACAATTCAATATTAAAAAAAAAAAAATTTGAAAAAATTGAAATTTAACTAAAAAATGAAAAATAAATAATAGTTTAAAAAAACTAACAAAATACGCAAAAGCGTATATAAAATATTTATAACTACTTATACCATGCACCCCACGCTTTTTTACAATAAAATCATTTTTTCTTACACTATTTTTAGTTCAAATTTATTAAAATTTATTTTCTATTTTTTTAGTTGGATTTTCTATAAAAGCGTATTTTGTTAGTTTTTTTAAACTATAATTTATTTTTGTTTGATTTTACAGTAAACATTTTTTTAGATAGTGAATGCGAACGCACTAAATGAAATATGTATATGCATTTGTATTGCCGCGTGAACGAGCTCAAAGATCATCTGGTGTTGAGCGGTTATTGGAGCCCTCAGGCATCACACCGCTCATGAACACAACCAATCAGTTAAGCCAAAGCCTAATGCAGTGCCAATGACTCTCCGCAAATCTCCTTCGAAGAATAACATGTGATAGCGCTCAAGAAACAATGTGTATGGAGGTTACTACCAGAGCCATCACCATTTACTCTAAGCACAGTGAAATATGGCAGGTCATTCCCCTGTTTACTCTAAATGCTATTTTAAAAAATATGGATACACACTTTTCGAAATATCATAAATCATCTTATACAATGATACATTGATGTAAAGGCTTAACGTTTTGAACATGGCAAACATTGCTTAGATGGTGGACGAGCTCATAGCCCACCCGGTGTGAAGTGGTTACTGGAGCCCATAGATATCTACGACGTAAATGCGCCACCCACCTTGAGATATACGTTCTAAGGTCTCAAGTATAGTTACAACGGCTGTCTCACCCTTCAAACCGAATATACCTAGAAATTTTAAAATTTAAAGGCAACCGGTAAGTGGATGGGTAAGAAAGCCACAACTTCATCATCATCATCATTATTACCAGTCACGAACGTCCAAAATTAGACATAGGTCTCTCCCAAGGTTCGCCATAATGACCGGTCCTACGCTGTCTGCATCCAGTGGATCCCGCAATCTTCACTAGGTCGTCGATCCACTACGTGGCAGGCTTACTCCTGATATCCATAATATATTACATCCATATTATTAAACTACATGGTATGCGAAGAGCCGTGCTTTGTACATTAAATGTTTTTTATACTGTTCCAAGTAAATAAAATTTAATTTGATACGAATAACATTTGAGATACATCTTGGCGTAAGTAAAACCTTTCTTTACAAACACTCGTATTTTTTGTAAAATTTGTAAAACTAGAGGTCCCGCAGTAGTCGAAATTCGACTATAATTCATTGGAATTGTAAGTTTGTACACTATTATGATTGTATTTTATACTCCTATAGTCACAAATAAAATATTAACAAAGACAATCAATATTTAATCTCAATTTGACAACAGACGTCAAGAACAAAAGTTTGACAATAAATAGTATGCATGCATGTGTCCGTCAAATACATGGTATGTAGTGTGTGTAATGTTTTCTTTATTGATTTAAAGTATCTTTTATGCATTATTTAAAAAAATATTAGCATTGTACACTTCTTCTCTATATTCTCTATAAGTGTGGAAAATTTCATACTCCTCCGTCCGCAAAATTTTCGTAAAAAGGGATACAAAGTTTTTGCTTCACGTATAAATATATAAATATAATATACAGATTTTCTTCAACTGTGTCAAGTGCTAAACGGTAAATTTTAATATTATTACTATTTATGCTTATTAGCAAAATATGTCTATCTATCTATCTCCTATCTCCAACAGAATAATTCACTAGTACCTACCAGCCAAAAGCCGAATAGCTAACGTAGCATTGTCACGCATGAACGTGCCGAAAACAATATTTGCAATACAATAAATTATATCATTTACAACACAATACATGTACTGGTCTATTTTCATAATGCTTTCCGCCATTTTCATTGTTGCGCGTATTTCATTCGTAATCGAAGTTAAGTTAAAATGTATCGATAAATTGTTTATTGATTTTTTTACTTTGTCATTGAAAATTGTTTTTGAGGATTGATTGCGGAGTTACGTGTCTATGAGCCACACAAATTCAATGCCGCTGTCCTTGAAACGTGAGGTCACAATCTCCATTGTTTTGTATAAGAACTGTCTCGCCTTTCAAACTGGAATGCATGATTGCTTTGTGGATCAAATTGATAGCACGGTACCTATCTGTATTCATAGCCCAGTAGAATGATGACAAAATGTATAGATTAGCCAAGAGGCAACGTAATGTGGGCCAGATTTCAAAGCCTATAACTATTACTCTGTAAACTCCGATGCCTTTGCGAAATGAAGCTAAACTTAGATGAAGGATTACGTTTGAATAGTGGCTATTTTTCTCTAATCTCTATGTATATTTAGTTGTAGAAAAGATATGATTGTGGTACCGAACCGAATGAAAGCGAAATATTATTGTGAAGCAAAGCATTATGTACCTTTTTTGTAGTGTGTGGGTCGTTTGTGAGTGTACTCGTAATAGGCACATCATACATCGAAGCATTGTTATAATAACTCACCCTTCGAACTATGAAATAGATGAAATATTATCGACATAATTCGATTTAATCATTATGAAAACGTTGCATTTTTATTTAACAATTTTTTTTTATAAATATAAAGTTTAAAAAATATGTCTAGCAATATTTTCAAAATTACTACTACATGTGTCAGATCGAAATTAAAATCGATTCATTTATTGACTGATTCATTGGTATAGTTGTTAAAACCCTCATTGGGCCTGGGGTCCTGGGTTCGATTTCCACGTCGGGCAAACACCGGTGTGGCGAACAAGTTTGGCTTGAGGGTTCTGTGGTCACTGTTTTAGTCGAACTAGTCGAAGCCGTCGTTCGACGAAGAGTTCGACGTGCAACCTAGCCCATAGACACAACCCACTGAGTTTCTCGCCGGATCCTTACAGCGGGTTGCGATTCTGATCCGGTAGTAAATTCATTCGCGAAGCAGCTATCCCTGGTGAAACTGGAAAGGCCTTCGCACCACCAGTAAGCCTTACTTCATAAAAAAGTAACACACGTTTGCTACCAAGTTTTATTGTATTCAGAAGTCATTAATAACGTGCCATTAATTACCTAAAGCCATTACCCAATTTAATTTGATTGAATATTCTAAAAATAAGCCGAGTTTTGAAATGGTTTTTATCGAGTTACACTCAAGAACGTTTCGGAATTCGAACGATACATTGATTGATGGCCTAATTCTCACGCGATAATAAAGATATCTTCGCGCCCGCGGACCAAACTTTTTTACTATGTTAACCATGCGAATTCAAATTTTAAGTGAACTACTGCTATCTACACCCGTCACCATAACAAGATAAAAAAGTATGCAAATACAAACATACTTTTAATCCCAACATATTTATTTGTTTAAATGACTCTAATACATTTTGAAGATAACCTAACTAAACAAACATACGTACCTACGTGTTATTTTGTTTGGCTTGTCTCGTGTATTCGCTGATTAGTTATTTGTACATTTTGGCCAGAAATTACGTCACACCTAATTGCTGTTTTTTTTCAAGCAAATCATTGAAAGCCGTCAATTACTTTTTAATCGCTTCAAAAAATTACCGAATACGATTCAAAAGTTTGAGCTGAATTTTTAAATTACATATGATTTTTAGATAGACAAGAAGACATTTAGAAGACTCCCTAGGATCTTATCGAGCTCGCCTTAAATATATAATAAAAATATATAATAAAATAAAATAACAACAGGACCAAAAAACCGAAATAGGACTTGAACAACATGTAATATAAATTAACATAATAATAATATATGTTTATAATTCTGATAGCATTTGTCTGCCGACATTTATCGGTTGCGTGGTCAAGGTCGAATGAGGTCGTACGTAGTTCTAAGAAATGCTCTAATCAATTCTCGTAAAGGCGGTCATGCACGATTCAGTTTCCTGATTAACTTGAAGCTGTGAAACAATTGCGCACACGTCGCTCCATGTCAACTGAGATTCGAATCTGATCTCAGGGTGGCGGTAGTCACGTGTTGATGCTAGTCGCGTTCGATAAATAAGCAAACGAAACCAGCAACAATTGTTTTTTTTATTGCTTAGATGGGTAGACGAGCTCACAGCTCACCTGGTGTTAAGTGGTTACTGGAGCCCATAGACATCTACGACGTAAATGCGCCACCCACCTTGAGATATAAGTTCTAAGGTCTCAGTACAGTTACAGCGGCTGCCCCACCCTTCAAACCGAAACGCATTACTGCTTCACGGCAGAAATAGGCAGGGTGGTAGTAGCTACCCGCGCGGACTCACAAGAGGTGGCTACCAGTAAAAATAATTTAATTTTTCTTTTAAATCCTGATGTTACCGGCTTGGGTATTAGAGCGAAGTTACAAAATTATTGTATTGTTATCGGTCCTAAATGCATGTGCTAGTGTTCTGGTTAGTCCGACTTCTGGACGTCAATAAAAATGACGTTCTAAGATTCCGTTGTACACCAAAAAAATATACACACTTACCAAGCTAATAATAGCGTGCTAAAATAACCTTTGATACATGTAAATAAGGTGCTATATATCCTTCACAAGCCTTGAGCTTTTATAGTCATCGTTTTTTTTGAATGAATACCAATGTTAATTGTTATTGGTGTATCGATCCGTTACTTATCTGATACGTGATGAATTCGTTCATAGTTTCATGTAAGGAATCGCACAGGATAATTTATTTACCCCTAAGATTTGCTTACAAGTTAACATTGAAAAACATGTTATGACTAGTATAGTTTTATTAGGTTTTCTCCCCGAAATTATTACCTTTTTTACATTATTATGTTTAGTCTTTCTGTCCACTACCGTTTCACACAATTTGAGATTATCAATGAGCCCCCATAGCCATTTAATATATACTTCAAGTATCTCTGTCAAACAAAGACACAACCCGACCCACTTAATCCAAAAAGAATTTGTTTCGAATTCGAATTATAGAATATCAAATTTCATGCAAATAACGAACTGTGAGATAGATTCAAGGTAAACCAATTTGACGTGACATTGAGACCTGCACTATAGGGTAAAACACTCAAGAAAATTAGGAAAATTTTGTTTTTTATTATTTAGAAAGTTATTTCGTATTATGAAAAGTTAGACACATTTTTATTTTTATGAATAGAGCTTTGAAATTATATTTATGAATTTTGATAACTATTGTAGGAACGTGATAATTTTGCTATTGATTTCTCATGCTAGCCAAATTTATTGTCTTAGCCCTAATTTCGCTGGTAGCCTCAAGTGGCTTTTGCGGCTTCACTGGACTGGCGTTCTCACGGGAGTCAGTCAGAGACACAATGTTAACATCTGCCCTATCATGACCGGTGCTTCGCTGAATCTACCACCGCAACACACTGAGAAGATTCGGCGAGAAACTTATTGGGTCTAGCTAATTTCTGCGTCATAATAGTGATGACATCAAAATCCACAGATTGCGCCTATTTTGATGTTGAATGAATTGTTGAATGATATCTGAGTACTCGACTCAGATATTATTTTTTCCTGACTTAAAATATTTTGAACGGATTTTTGAATTATCTTGACTTTATCGACGTAGTGTATTCAACTTATCTTACGATATCTCATATTTACCTTCTATCTATCTTTCCTTAACTTATAATATTAACGTTGGAAGCATTGTGTATTTCTAAGTGGTAGTTATTAATATATGATTCATTTAAACTGATAAATTGAAAAATAATTGTCTGAATATTTGAGAGTTGCGAAAAACAAACAAAAACATCATTAAATTAATGACATTAAAATTCAAATAAGCCAGCATTTCTGTGATTACATTCTGGATTTGTTTAATGCTTTTTTTTCTAGAAGATTCGAATGAACGCATCGAAAATAATCACGACTAAAACTTGACATCATATTAAAATTTTAGAAACCTGTTTTAATGCGATCTATTCGATGACCTTTGAAATTTATAATTTTTCGAACATTTTATTAAATGTCAATGTAAATTAAAAATCGTATCAATTCAATTTTGTTTTCGCAATTTTTAATATATCTAATATATAAAATTCTCGTGTCACAATGTTCGTTCCCATACTCCTCCGAAACCGCTTGACCGATTCTCATGAAATTTTTTATGCATATTCAGTAAGCCTGAGAATCGGCTACTATCTATTTTTCATACCCCTAAGTGATTAGGGTTGTCCACCCCTAACATTTTTTTTTATTTGGACATTTTTTTTGGTTATAATGATGTTATTATGTGGTTGAATGAGGTTTTGTTATTTTTATTATATATTCCCTCATCGTTCACAGCACTATATACCTCTTTCACTCATTTACCACATCCTTACACACTTACAATAAGTTAGTTTTTTTTTCTACACTAGAAATTCCCTAGAAATCTTATATATGGCAAAACAATGTTTGCCGGGTCAGCTAGTTGTCTAATATAAATATCTTGCATACAACGCTAGGTGAGCCGCTGTTTATTCTAGAAATTGACCAATGCATTTCTGAACATTTTTAGTTTTACGCTTACGAATTCTAAAACGTATCGGAAATTGTCGGGATAACAATAACCCACGTCAATCGCTTAGAAATTTTCTACCTGCCCAAGGAGACTTCACAATCAGTTGATCGGTTGAACAACTTGGTTTAACTACCAGACTGACAGAAATAGACCGGATACTTTGCGTTTGAACATTGGCAAAAAAAATAATTTAGAGCCATTGCTGCCTAAAATAAAAATAAAATGGTAATGATGTGAAATTTTAGACTATCTACTCAGATATATTAAATTATTTCGAAATTAAACTTCTCTATTTTTTAGTACAGGTAAAAGTCAAAGACACATGAAGTTATGCGCTTAATAAATGAATGATATATTGAGTTAGATAGACATTCAATCTATTTTACTTAGCGTCTACCCAGCCTTATAAACAGTAAGACACGGCTTCAAATTATAATAGAATAAGTCGGTACATTTTTACCAAAGAAAATAACGTTACCAGAAAACATATTAACAGCACAGAAAACCTATTTGTACAACTAAATAAAATTCATTCTGTATGTGTCCCTGTTGGGAATCTTCTACCAAAGGCTTGGGAACTTGAAAGCGTAGATAGACAGTTCGAAGACATTAGAAAACGACTCACGTCTCGGCTTTCATCGACATTGACCACTTTGTGTGCGTGTGTGTACAAGTGTGGTACAAGTGATGAGATATTGGACTTTGTAACAATATAATTTCACCGATATTGCAAAAACAGTTGACGCAAATAAACCTGTGTTTAACGCAAGTAAATAATGTCTCGTGTAGAGCATCATTCTTATTACATTGCCCGTCTCCTTATGACAATGATGGCCGAAGTAAAGTCGCTGTCGCCGACAACCATGTTGGTATGGCGTCTGGTTACAGTGTGAATTGTGGAAGCTCTTCTCACTTTTCCTAGTTCTATTTCGTGGAGTCACGAATACTCGGGCGAGGGGTTTGGGGGAGCTTACCATCATACTTAAACCAAAATTTGCGGTGATCACTTTTTCAACTTTTTGAAGTAGGACCATGTACTTCCGTGCGGTCTTTCAGCCCGTATATCTAGTAAATATTATACAATTGAGATGCGTATTCCATAAAAAATCGAAGGCCGTTGGAAGGTTTAACGACGCTTGTATATATGCTAGGTTATCTTGATAATATCTTAAGCGTGATTCAAGCATCTGTCGTCTGGTGAATATGTTGTGTTGTATGATAGCTACAGGTACACCACAACAATTGTTTTTTTGATTAATTCGTCGAACAAATATCGAGAGTCAACTCATTGTAGAGATGTGAGAGTCAACATAGCAAAACGACTGGATGTACTATTTTTTTTTATTTCTTGCATAGATGAGTGTCCACCCATCCTCCATCCTCGTCCGAGCTCACATCCCACCTGGTGTTAAGTGGTTACTGGAGCCCTTAAACATCTACAATGTAAATTCGCCACCCACCTTGAGATATAAGTTCTAAGGTTTCAGTATAGTTACAACGGCTACCCCACCCTTCAAACCGAAACGCGTTACTGCTTCACGGCAGAAATAGGGGGGGTGGTGGTACCTACCCGTGCGGACTCACAAGAGGTCCTACCACCAGTCATTACGCAAATTATAATTTTGCGGTTTTGATTTTTATTACACGATGCCGTGGAAGTCAGTCGTGAACATTTGTTAAGCACGTATTTCATTAGCAAAATTGGTACCCGCCTGCGGGATTCGTATACCGGTGCATCTCTACATACGAATGCACCAGACGTCTTATCCTTTAGGCCACGACGACGAAAAAACCAATCCAATCTACTCCAGGTCAAATCGTGGCAAGCACATAACTGGTAGTAGATACTACCGTAAATGGAATTTTACAAACACATAAAACAATGAGCGACACTATTTTTGACATTTGTATACAATTACTTGCTCACCTCTTTGTTTAGTACCAGCGTTATCTTACTCATTTTACCTGCGAGGCATTGTGCTGTTGTATCTTTAATATTACAATAGTAACTTTTCAAATAACATCTTGCTTTTCGAAATCAAACTCTATGCGCCTATCCTTTGCACCATAATCACACTTGAGTGGTCACGCCCTTGCTCAGATAACGTGACGTTTTGGGAATGTATGAATCAGCGACTTGTTATCCGGGTTCGAATTGCATTAGATTGCATTCTGAGAATTCAAAATTTATACGAATGCATTTAAGGTACAATTTTCCTTGTTTATAAAAAAAACAAAGTATTTCTTAATTCTAGATTTGATTAGTGACGGTTATTGAAACAATTGCAACTTCCTTATTCTAAGTTCGCGTGGAAATTAACAGAAAAAAACTTAAATTGAATTTATTTAATTGTCCAGTTATAATTAATTGAATGGAAACTTTAAGTTAGGAAGGGAGTTATACTGTACGTATAGTTTAGGTATAAGTTTTGAAAGTAGCATTGGTATTATTCTGTATTTATCATTCTGTCATTAACATCATCATTTAATGTATTTTTAGTGAAAAAATATTCACGCTGAAATTTGTCTGTCATTGATATATCGATAAGATCTGATGTAGAAACTCCTTTATTTTTATCGATTGCTTATATTTATTTCAAACAATGGGATTCTAGTACTTTTGAAGTCGTCGTGGCCTAAAGGGTGAGACGTCCGGTGCAGCGAGCATCAAGCAATACGACTGTGCTAGTGATCGAATCCCGCTGGCACGTAAAAAAAAATGTAATGAAATACATACTTAACAAATGTTCACGATTGACTTACGCGGTATAGGAATTATATAAATTATAATTTGCATAATTGCTGGTGGTAGGACGTCTTCGGAGTACACACGGGTAGTTATTCATCATTCGGCCTATTTCTGCCATGAAGCAGTAATGCGTTTCGGCTTTTTAAAAACGGAGACCTTTGGAGCTTTCGTCAAGTCTCACTCAAGATGGGTGGCGGCATTTTAGATGTATATTGGCTCCAGTAGCCACTTAACACCAGGTGGGCCGTGAGCTCGTCCTACAACACCCAAGCTGATGTAAAAATAGTCATGACTGTTCTTGCACAATCCAGATGTTTTTATATTTAGCATACGTTTCTTAACGCATTTAAAGAAAGACGACATAAGCGACAATATTGTTAGAACAATTTTGAAATTTATAATAATTTAAAATAAAATCGCCTACACCTTGTTCCCGTTTATGACGCGGTGAACCGGAAACGACTACCTGTATCCGAGCATTACGAATATTTATCGAGTTTCATATTACGCTTCACTTGAAATGATTTAATATTCAAAGATGCATACATTCATGTTTTTAATGCTATATATATGTATATACTGGTGACAGAGCGTATTATGAGCTCGTATTGGTAGCCGGTCACCCGAATATTCAACCTATTTCTGCCGTGAAGCAGTCAAGCATTATTACTAGGGTGTTAAGTACGTATTTCGCTAAACAAAAATTAGTACACGCCTCGTGTTTTGACATTGGCGTAATCTCATTGTTTCGTGTACATTGGGGTCTAAGACACGACCTAAGACCCAACTGAGGTTGCGGCGTTCAATGACAGCTCTGGTTTATTACTGGCGGTAGGTCGTCTTGTGAGTCCGCACGGGTAGGTACCACCGTCCTGCCTATTTCTGCCGTGAAACGTTTCGGTTTGAAGGGAGAGGCAGCCGGTGTACTGTTAAAAGTGAGACCTTAAAACTCATGTCTCAAGGTGCGTGGCGATATTTATCGTTGTAGATGTCTATGGGCTCCGGTACCCATTTAACTCCAGGTGGGCCACGAGCTCGTCCACCCATCTAAGCAATAAATAAATAAAAAGCTCAAGAAAAGGTAGTGGCTTCGTCTGGTCATCCATGCTAATAAAAAGCCTGTAATATTACTCATCCATTAGATTGTGCGAAACCACATGGATGGATCATACAATATCCTGGGAACCTCTATTGGGGTGAACGTGGGAATTGTCCTAATGGAAATCTAGCGGGTAGTTATCATAAAATATAAGATGTTTGACAGATGATAGAGAATTTCAAGATAAGCTTGCGTATATAAAGGTTCCTAACAATAACATATGGATTTTCGGTTTACCGAGCAATTTTATTCTCTCGTTTTAAGGTTTTCTTCTCCTCATCTACCTTCAAAGAAGCAATAAGTTGTGTCACAATGGTTTATAAATAGTTTATGGTAGTTTTATTTGCAGAAAATGGGCAGGCGAAAAAATTTACCTGGTGTCGTCGAATCTCATAGATAACCATGACCTGAATGACGTAAGACACCTATTTTCTTTCTTTTTACCAAGCTTTTAATAGCTTGTTGGTATGTATGTTTGTTTGTACGTGACGGGGTTTTTGAACATAATTATTACGCACTTTAAAACGCCCGATTAGCTTGAAAATTTGCACACCCATCAAGAACCGATGACAATACGATAATTTAGTTTGGTGGGTTTAAAATTAGATATAATTGAAGAATTGTATTGTATAATATATTCTCCACGCTCCAAACTGGGATACTTGGCTATTTTGCAACAAAAATAGCCTGGATAGCCACATACTTACTCGTCCGGGTTTACAATACGCCCAATCACTAAAGTTCTTCGTGGGAGTAATTCGTGTTTTATAAATACCTATGTGTTTAGAGAAATTGGCACCTTGATGGAATTTGAACATCGGCTGTATCGCTGTATCGCTCGATACACCGAGCATCTTAGCCTTTAAAACTACGGAAGTTTTAAAAGGCTGAGAAATATGATGTATTTGGTTGCAGATAATTGAGTTGGTAATGCTAACTCGCCGTCTCTAAGGTCTATGTTTACTGCTAGAAAGTTTGTGTGCTCATCACTTTTTAAATGTTTTACTGTTCTACAATATAATATAATTTTATTACCATTTTGATTTGATTTAAACTTCTTTGACGTTCGAATCTCGCGCAACCTGAAGTCTCGTCCATTTACATAAAATCAGTTTCGAATACACGTCAGAAATACTTTTATTTGTTTTTAAAAAATTCTATCTTTTCACTTCCTAGTTCGCATTTCGTGTTCCCCCCCAATTAAACAGCTTGCTCAATTTTTTTTTAACGAAATTCTAAATGTCAATATCGTAATCCTAGTTGCGTTCGAACACGCAAAAGATCTTTTGTAACAGAAACCAAATGTTTGTGTGTTAAATACGTTGCGAAGATATCGAGAACCATTAGTTGATCGTGTAGCTTTTACTATTAGATGAGCAAGCGCTGGTATTACCTGCTTCTTCATTGCTATCAACGAACAGACAGGACTGTTCAGGGGGAATCTTGAAAAGCAAGGCTAGTGTTTCAACTTTAGTATGGATTTATGTTTTTCATGTGGATTTTAATGCAGAAATAGGCAAGATTGTGAAATCCTGCATATACTTCTAATAGCTTACATTGTGCATTGATGTAAAAGAATCAGTATCATTATCTATGTGTAATGCATACAAAAACGTTATCGTTCTACCCACAAAATAATAATTAAGAAAAAACTCCATCCACCTTCCACCGATTGCCTCAAGGCAAACCTGTTAACTAGAACGAAACCACAACGGAGAAATTCATAGCCCGATCATAACAAACCAACTGACCCACATACATGCGTATCGATTGCGTGTCGCATCCCAACGTATCGATAACTGGTATCGATATCGAGACTTTCACCACGAAAATAGCAAAGAGTCTTTGTACATCGGTGACGTCATTGCATCTCAGTTATTTCGATTACGATCTTTTGAATCGATCGAAAGTGATTTTGTTTTATGACGAAACTAAAACAAATTAATTAAAAAGTTCTCTAGTATAAAAAGTAATCTTATTACAGCAAATACGAAAACTGTAATAACTGTTCGAGACGGCAAACGTTGTTTTAAACAAGATTACGAAACATGAAAACTGAAGAAAATAGTAATTCATAATTGGAGTCATCTAATATTTCAATGCCTTTGAGGTTTTGCGGAAACTACACAAGGAGAAAGCGATGACTTAAATTTAGGAAACTTTAATATGCATAAAGTTAATTAGTTATATATTCCAAAGGAGCTGATTATTACAATTTTCAAATTAAAAACCAAACAAAAATATATTTGTATGAATGCAAACGATACAACTGTTACTGGTCAAGTAACAAGTTACTTGACAAATAACTTTTCTCTGACGACTAAGCGTGCGTGGTTTCACCTGTTTTAAATTTTGTTATACTAAAACAGTGTAACATATTGCCTTTTTCCGGGACTAATAATTGTTTGTCATTCTCTGATTATGGTTACTATGACAACGGTTTACTATGGCTTCCGGGACTAATAGTTGTTGTTGTTATAGTTACCATGATAAAGGCTTACTATGACTTTACGTTGCTACTACTTATTCAGATAAAAAATCAATCCTTGATAGGATTTACGTAAAATCCGTTATTGGCGAGCACCTTCATAGAAAGAGTAGGTATGCTAAATTTTAAGTCTATCGGGTGGATAGTTTTAGAGATCTCAAGATGATTCAATAGCTGTTTTTAAATGAATAATAAGCAAGTAATGTCCGAATGAATAAGTGTTTATTTGTTTTCATTGTGTATGTATTTCGTTAATCAATCTTTGGTTTGATTTAACATCTGAAAGGAAATGAGAAGTTGCAAATACGTAAAGACTTTAAAAATGGTTGGTCATTTTGTTACAATATATAATTTGACTAGACTGATTTGGACTGAATAATTGAGACAAAACGAAAAATATCTTTGCCATGTAGTCGCACGAGATCGACAAATAAAAAATTCATGTAAATGGTTTTAGAAACAAAAAAAAACGAAAGCTATTAAATAAGAAAGTTGATCGAAGAGCCATATTCGTTGCTTACCCGTTCGGAGAATGAATGTAAAACGTAGGGCCGGGTGCACGTCACAGAGTTATCGAATATCGATAGAAAAAACGAATAGCTTCATTAAAATGAAGACAAATTAAATTTTGTTCATATTATGAAGAAAAATGTGGTGCACTACACCAATAAGTAAGTAGTAAGATAAATTGATATATTTTTGTATTCATACATACCTATACATCCATTCGTGGCACATGAGTTAATCAATGATAATGATTCCAATTCTTAGATTGGACATAATTAAAAGGATCTTTACAGTTCAATCTCGCATTTTTTATTCTCAGTACTACCAAAGTTTCGGATTCTTTATACTTTGGCGGTTACGGGCGATAATTCAAATTCACATTTTAAATTACAGACGAAATTATGTCGCCACTTCTTTCTGACGTGAGTAAATGCATTTAGGGGGTTAGTGTTAGTGGTGTATCTGATCCTATTAGTAACGGAACCTCGAGACGTGACGTCATTATCAGAATTACATTAGACAGAATATCCATAACATAATCTTCAAAGCGAACGCATTACGTAATCTTGGAGACCGTGAATCTGGGTAATTCAAAGTCCTATCTGTTGCCAATTACTCCAGACAACATGTTTCTCTGTCAACGCCCATTTCTTTGATCTTGTATTGAACCTCATTAATTTGATTGATCGACAATAATATTAAACTATTGATATCACGTCACTAAAGGCGATCGCAGGCCGGTCATTCACACCCTACGTCATCAAATGAAACATCTTTAGCATTAGAAATTATTTGTAACCTGAATGAATCGTACCTTATACTGTATGGCTGTCCTATCCATTAAATGTGAACGTATTACGGGTTCGCAGCGGAAATAGGCAGAGCGCTGGTACTCATCCGTGTGGTTTTTTTTGCTTACATGATTTCTGGTAGCCTAAGGGGTTATTACTGTTACTCACAGACTTGTAGGAGGTAGGTTTTTTTTTATTGCTTAGATGGGTGGACGAGCTCACAGCCCACCTGGTGTTAAGTAGTTACTGGAGCCCATAGACATCTACGACGTTAATGTGCCACCCACCTTGAGATATAATTTCTAAGGTCTCAGTATGGTTACAACGGCTGCCCCAGCCTTCAAACCGAAATGCATTACTGCTTCACGGCAGAAATAGGCGGGATGGTGTTACCTACTCGCGCGCACTCACAAGAGTTCCTACCACCAGTAATTACGCAAATTAAAATTTGCGGGTTTGATTTCTAGTACATGATTTTATTCCTTCAACGTGGAAGTCAATCGTGACATTTGTTAAGTACGTATTTCGTCAGAAAAATTAGTACCCGCCTGCGGGATTCGAACACCGGTGCATCGCTAGATACGAATGCACCGGACGTCTTATCCTTTAGGCTACAACGACTTCAAACATACTTTCAGGGGAGAGCCCATACACATACCGAGGCAAGCCCTGGAGTGGATTCTCTAGGGCAAATGGAAAGTATGCCGTCCTAAGCAGACTTAGCGATGCACTGCACCAGTAGAGAAAAACACAATCGGGCTATTGGCCCGAAGTAAAACGCAAGCCCAAGACCGATGGTGAATACCTCCACATGCCCAGTTACGATCACAAAGATATGTAAATAGATCCATATTCTTTTAAAAGTCAACATAAAGTTAATTAATTTCTGTTTATAAACAGGTAAACCCTGTTCTATGTATACGATATCTATATAGTTATCTTTAATATATGAAATTTCAAGGGTTCCATCAGTTTTTATTTCACTGCGACTTAAATACGAAAACACCAAGCCTCATCGAAGTGCTTCACGATTCAGCACTTCAATACGACACTTTCCTGTATTACGTATATAATAGCTTGTGTACAAAACAATATGTCCGTTACTAATAAGGAAATAATGGCGACAACACACTGTATTAGCGGTCGTTTCACGTGACCATTTCAAAATTATTGTGGCCACTTTCGCTTGAAACAGCGAAATGAATGATAAAGAAAGGTTTTTAGTCCATCGATGCGTAACGATAGTTTGACGGGGCCAATATACTCGCCGGTTTTAACCTTTTCTCCTGGTTAATTTCTGGTTATTATGTCATGCATATTTGAACGTTAAGCTTTATTTTTAAGTTTTAAGCTGTTTTCTCTAAGATTCTTAATGTTTTAATTGTCAATTGTTTTGTCTCATTGAACGCGCGATAACAGATTCACTATAAAATAGGTCATGTCAATAAAACGTTAGAAGAAGATTCATGTTACTTGAAATCAAATTCATCAATAAAATTGCAGAAATGCATTTACAATTCTAAATAAGAGATTATTACAAACGATTTCAACAGTTTTGAATACAATTACAAATTTTGACGAACACATTTGCACTATGCAACTTTTAAAAATTGTTTCATTTTAAAATGATCGAGTCACGATTCTGTTGGTAATCGCCGGGCGATTTAGCGCCATATCCACGTGATCAGTAAGGTTGAAAATTTAATGCACTGTGCGGATTTTCAATGACAACTTCGTGTTTTATTGGTCTTATTCGATTGTCGGTGTAATGTTGATTCGTCGTGGCGTTTTGGGACTGATTAATTGAATATATCGAAGGCTTTCACGCTTGTTTGGATTCCCGTTTTTGTTCGGAATCATCCAGTTAGAATGTATTAGGAATTAGAGATTCTCAATTGGATTTAGGTCTTTAATCTGAGGCTATTGTATTTGGGGATTACCCGTGACACAGGTGTGCGACTTTGGTGACTTTCAACTACTACTTCTCTGATTGCCAACTGGGTTTCTCGCCGGATCTTCTCAGTGAGTCGCAATCCCGATCCGTTGACAGATTCTGCGAGGCACTGCTCTTGCTAGGGCTAGTTTTAGCAAATTCTCTCAGGTTAAGCCCGTAGGCTCACCTACCCATCTTAACATAGCTGAAATAGCCCCTTAGGCAATAGGGAAAAAAACATCTTATATGAATATTGATATTGGCCCGTTAATTTGTTGCACATAAATTGTATGTACCACCATCCCGTCTATTTCTGTCGCAAAGCCTGCATTCTGAAGATCGAGATAGCTGTATTTCAGTTGCTATTAAGACTTTCACTACATTATCTTTACGGTCATCACTTAAAACCAGCCGAACTGCGACGTCTTCCTATCGAATTCAATAGAACGACGAAGCTCATGAACTTTTACGTTGACTTGCATTTCTAACACATCAGTCATACCGTCTGGTACTACGATGGACTATTTGAATCTGTCTCCGTGTGAAGAACAAAGCGGTTAAATTCTAACCGCAATTATCGTGACAAACAGAGCAAAGACTATTACCTTCTTACATTCTCTTACTGTTATTATATTTTAAAATTTCAAATATTCTAATTGCGATAAAACTACTTTGCTTTGAGTGAATGTCGGCATTCATGTTGCGATGGGCTGTGGAAATCATTTAGCACCCGGTGGGTAGTAAGCTTGTTGACTTACCCAAATTACTTACTTATTTAAATGAATATTTCTAAAATTGACTTGATCGCTCAAAGCGATATCTTCCCGATGGCCAATAGATTCACCAAAAATAATCAATTTTAGAAGATAAAAGTAGATAGAAAACGTATAGCACGTGTAAATTTATTGTAAACTAGCGACCCGCTCTCGCTTCGCTTCGGAAACATTAAATTTTATTATTGATAGCTGAGTCCCGCGATGTTACCCGCGGTTATTGTCGTACCGCGCAGGACGCCGCGGGGCGAAGCTAGTTTTAAAAAAAGTAGCCTAAATTACTCCTTATATCATCAGCTACCTATTAGTCAAAGTCTCGTCAAAATCGGTCCAGCCGTTCCAGAGATTAGCTGGAACAAACAGACAGAAAGACAGACAGACAGACAGACAGACAAAAATTGTGAAAAATGTTATTTTGGTGTATGTACGGTATATATATTCATATGCATGTAGTAAAAAGCGGTTATTTCAATATTACAAACATATACTCCAATTTTATTTATATGTATAGATAATACTATAGGGATATAAATGAATACCTATATTATAATTTTAAAATATTTAAATAAGAATTAAATGCAATCGAACCGATGTATATGTTTAGCTTAAAATTTTCGTAATAGTCGAGTAAACATAATTTTAGACAAAGTCTAAGGAATACGTTCGAGCTCTAGAAAAACTGGACGTCTGGAAATATCGACAAGAAACAGGTGCAGCTAGTTAAATTTAAAAACAATCGAATTAATCTAGAATATTCCATTAGTTCTGCACCGGCGACATGCACTGAATCGCCGGTCACGTACATGCGTCATTGAACTTTGGTAATCTCAGACTTTATGCAGACATGTCTGAGTCGGGTATTACTAATGGATTTACTGTTAACCAACCGACTTCGGAGCCTCTTTGACTATTATGAGCATCGGAGACGCGCCGCGGCTTGACAACGACGAGAGATCATATCTATAGCGCCATGTCTGTTTATGGTTATACACCTCGATCATTAAATGCTGATTAATTATCGGCTTTATTCGACTGTTTATCAGAAGTATCCAAAATTCTCTGTTATTTACAGCTTTTTTGTTATTTCTTAGATGGATTTGCTTAGTCGTTTCCAGAGCCCATAGATATTAAAAACATATAAATCCCGCCATCCACCCTGAGACATGTGTTTAAAGGTCTCCGTTTTTACAGAAAAACGGCTGTCCCACCCTTCAAACCGAAACGCATTACTGCTTCACGGTAGAAATACGAAGGATGGTGGTAGCTACTTTTGCGGACCTACAAAAGGTCCTGCCTTTTGTATTCATTTGTAATAATCTATCTTGGTATTCTCAACTTTTTTGGGCGGTGGTAAGAGGAGCTAACAAAGTGGAAGATCATGTCAACGCTACGTGGGCCGAATTCGATAAATATACTCAAAAACGAACTGTCGATGAGCGTAATTTTTCGAAAAACATTCCTTGAACATATCTGACTTTATATCCAATAATATACATTTATATCCACATATATTATATTTCTAAATGTCTATGTTATATGTATATGTATATATACTCTAGATGTTTGAGTTCACAGTCCATACTATTTCGCTGGTTTTTTTTTTAATTTTTTTATTTAATTACTTCCCTTCAAGTACGATATATAACGACGACAAGTTTTTCTTTTTCAATTATTACCGTAAAACGTTGTTACCATAGTTATGCCATAAAGATACGGTACAAACCCCGAGTCTAAATTAAAAGTTGCACGTTCGATTTCAAGCCGTGAAGCAGTAACGATCATTGTCGATCACGCTATGAAAAGCCGTTACTTGCAACAAATTATAATGTAAAAAACAAAAACCGATGTCGCCTTCGTCACATAACCATCGATGGCCTAACCGTTTAAATGCCCGGTAGGTTTACTCATATTAATCGTACTATGCCGGGAATTATTTTCCACGGGCATATGCTTACTGGTTTTAATCATAATATGCCTGGAATTAATTATCACGGGCATCTATTTTCCTATGCAAATATGTACCTGTGGGCTTACTCCACATAAGTATTAAATATTATTTTGGATTTATTATATACAATATATAAACATGAGAGAGATATATATATATATATAATATATTAATTTACTATATATAATTACACACACATAATATAACAATAATATATACATGTACTATATACATTCACACAACAAAATACTTTTACGTTATGTACGTTACGATACGAGTCTGCCGGACGAGGCGACGACGTAATGGAAACGAACAATTCTACGTCATACGACCGAGATTGGTGTAATGTGTGAGCCAGTGTGAGGGCAGTTAGTTAAAAGATTGGAATTGTTTACACATCATATCGTTCGGACAAAAAGTATTTATTTTTCGATAATTTGTTTGTTGTTGTTTAACCTATCTTTGTGATTGTCACTCCTTCTTTCTCTTTGTTAACTTCTTGTGTGTATGTGATTAAATAAACTGTTTGTGTTTGTGTACGGAGTGTACCTACATTATTTAAAACCACCTACCAAATCACAACCACCGAAGGTAATTGAGCTAAAACACAATTAATACAACTAAATTGGTGACCCCTTACGAGCATCAAAAAAAAAAAAATTAATAATGAGCAAGTCAAGAGATAGTGAAACTACCGACAGTGGTTCCACAAAAACGCAATTAGAGACGAGAAACGTCACCACCCGTCGAACAAAGACGAAGCGCGTTTCCATGGACCCGGATCCACAGACGTCATTTGACGTACGAAAATTAAATTTTAAAGTCCCAACATTTTCACCGGACGATCCTGAGATTTGGTTCGCATTACTTGAAGGACAGTTCGAAAACTTCGGCATAACTGACGACCATGCGAAGTTCAACCAAGTAATTACGAACTTGGATATCGTGCACGCCAAGGCCGTCAAGGATATTATCGTTAACCCTCCTGCAAGACACCGGTACGATAAGGTGAAATTCGAGCTCATCAAGCGTCTCACCGCCTCGCACGAGAACAAGGTCAGGCAGCTGCTGACACATGAGGAACTGGGTGACAGGAAAGCATCCCAATTTCTCCGACACCTGCAAGATTTAGCAGGACCGGATGTTCCAGAGGAGTTCCTGAGGTCGATTTGGAGCAACCGGTTACCGCCCAGCATCCAGACAGTACTGGCATCGCAGTCGTCTCAGAGGCTGGAGGACTTAGCAGAACTGGCAGATCGCATACAGGAGATAACGTCCCCACCTCAGCTTGCAGCAACGTCGGCGCAGGTTGTAGAAACGGGCAGCACTGGACCTGGCAGTACCGTATCGGGCGAAATCGCTGAGCTCAGAAAAATGGTCGAGCACCTCGCGCTCAAACTCGATGAGCACACCCGACGGTCCCGGCACCCTCGTAGAACCAACCCGCCGCAGCGACGCCGGTCAAACTCGCGCAGTTCAACTCGTTCAGCTTCAATGTACCGCCGCTTCCCAATTTGTTGGTACCACTCCAAGTTCGCGTCGAGGGCACACAAATGCCAAAAGCCATGTGACTACAAGTCGGGAAACGCAGCGGGCAATCAGTGATGGCGACGGAAGATTGCCCCACCACCCCAGGTCGCCTTTTCGTCAAAGATCGCGGAACGAAAATGCAGTTTCTGGTCGACACGGGTAGCGACCTCTGTGTTTTCCCCCGATCTCAACTACAAGAGCGTCGAGCATCCACCTCTTACAAGCTGATGGCGGCCAACGGAACTACAATTAACACATATGGGTATGTGCACCTGACGTTGGATTTCGGACTCCGTCGTAGCTACCCATGGCGTTTCGTGGTGGCTGATGTCACCAAATCTATTATAGGTGTTGATTTTCTGGCGTATTATAACCTTATTGTAGATTGTAAATGTAAAAAATTAATTGACAACACTACCACTCTCTCTGCTCCAGCTTCACTGGCTAGTAAATCTAATTCAATTTTGTCTGTAAAAGTTCATACTGGTGACACACATTACCATCAATTACTTTCGCGAGAATTTCCTGAAGTCACACGTCCGGCTGGTACGCAGCGTAGCATTCCACACAACACTCAACACCATATACGCACCACACCTGGTCCTCCCGTGTCGTGTGCGCCTAGACGTCTTGCTCCCGACAAGCTAAAGATCGCGAAAGCCGAATTTGAAGCGATGCTAGCAAACGGCACCGCTAGGCCGTCGGAGAGCCCTTGGTCGTCCCCATTACATCTGGTCCCTAAGAAGGACAACGGGTGGCGTCCATGTGGCGACTATAGAAAACTCAACGCTCGCACAATACCGGATATGTACCCCATCAGACATTTACATGATTTCACACATAACATTGCAGGTTGTCGTGTATTCAGCACGATCGATTTGGTAAAAGCCTACAACCAAATCCCCGTATTTGAAGAGGATGTACCGAAGACGGCTATAACCACCCCGTTTGGAATGTTTGAATTCCCATTCATGAACTTTGGACAAAGAAATGCGGGTCAAACATTCCAACGCTTTATCGATGAGATGATGCGTGGCCTTGATTTCGTCTATTGTTTCATCGATGACTTTTTAATTTTTAGCAGAGACGAGGCCCAGCATGAACATCACCTCCGACAAGTGTTCAGCAGGCTCAAAGACTATGGAATGGTCATAAATGCTTCCAAGTGTGTTTTCGGAGCTCCTGAAGTAACCTTCTTGGGTTACTGTGTATCGGAGAGCGGCACCAAGCCCTTGGAAGACAAAGTACGTGCCATACTTGACTTTCCCCCACCTCAGAACGTTAAGACACTGAGAAGATTTCTCGGCATGGCCAATTTTTATCGGCGTTTCTTGCCCAAGGCCGCCGAAATCCAAACCCCTCTTAACGCTCTTCTCACTGGGTCAGTAAAAGGGTCCACGCCCATCAGTCTCATCGGCGACGCTCTGAAGGCTTTCGAAGACCCAAGAAAAGCCTCTCCAATGCAGCTCTTTTGGCTCACCCAAAATGTGATGCCAAACTAGCGTTGGTAACAGACGCGTCAGACACGGCTATCGGCGCTGTTCTTCAACAGCTAGATGATGAAGCGTGGCAGCCTCTTGCGTATTTTTCACGGAAATTGAGCCCAAGCCAAACCAAATATTCTCCTTACGACCGTGAACTTCTGGCGATCTACGAAGCCATCAAATACTTTCGGCACATGGTAGAAGCCAGACATTTCACAATCTACACGGACCATAAGCCGATCAGTTATGCCTTCCACGAACGGAAGCATGACTGCTCGCCCAGACAATTCCGACATTTGGACTACATCTCCCAATTCACCACCGATATCAGACATATTTCAGGCAGTAATAACATCGTTGCTGATGCACTTTCACGAGTGGATGAATTGGAGTCTCCAATTGATCTGACGGACCTCAGTCTAGCACAGCATAATGATTCAGAGCTCGCCGAACACCTTCATAACTCATCTTTGCGACTTCAGAAGATGGACTTTCCAGGTAGTCAAAAACCATTATTCTGTGACGTTAGCACTTCGGTGCCTAGACCTTTCATTACCGAACAGTTTCGCAGACAGGTATACCAAAGTCTTCACTCACTCTGTCACCCCGGCCCTAACGCTACAGCCAAGTTAGTAGCTCAGCGTTTCGTGTGGCCCGGGATGAGGAAGGATTGCAGAGACTGGGCATGATCTTGTTTGTCGTGTCAACGCGCAAAAGTAAGCCGTCACGTGCATACACCGCTAGGTACTTACGACTTACCACGCGCACGCTTCACTAACATCCACATTGACTTAATCGGTCCACTACCTGTCTCCCAGGGATTTAGGTATTGCCTGACGGCCATTGACCGATTTACACGGTGGCCCGAGGTCATACCAATAGTAGACATCACTGCAGAAACGGTGGCTAAAGCACTAATATCCGGCTGGATATCCAGATTCGGTGTACCAATTGATATTGTCACAGACCGCGGACGACAGTTCGAGTCCGCACTGTTTCAATATTTGTCAAAAGTATCGGGTTTCCAGCATAAACGCACCACCGCCTATCATCCAGCGTGCAACGGACTCGTGGAACGCTTCCACAGACAGTTAAAAGCGTCCATAACGTGCCACGCTGACTCCAACTGGTCCGAAGTACTGCCGTTGGCACTCCTCGGCATTCGCAGTGCCTTCAAAGAGGATTTACAATCCTCCCCCGCCGAATTACTGTATGGCGAACCGCTCAGACTACCGGGAGAATTTTTCGATTCGAGCACACCTACAACATCCGATGTAACAGATTTCACGGCGCGCCTACACATGATCGTCCAAAAGCTGAAACCAGTCCCAGCTTCACGTCATGGCAAGCACACTGTCTTTATTCATAAAGAACTGGAGTCCACTCAGCATGTCTTCCTCCGTGAAGACGCTGCACGACCTCCCTTCCACCCAGCATACTCGGGACCGTACAGGGTGCTCACTAGAGGAGACAAAGCCTTTAAGATATTGGTTAAAGAGAAACCAGTATCCGTTTCAGTAGATCGCCTTAAACCCGCTTTCATACTGGCAGACGATAGGAGTACACAAGGGAAGAATATACCTCAACCACTACCTGCTTCAAAACCACCAATTACTAATCGTGATCTGCCGTCTCCAAAATCTAGCCCATCTTTAACTCCTACATCCAAAATAACACGTTCGGGACGACGGGTACGATTCCCAGATTATTATCGCCCCTAACCGGGACGCTGGGGGGGAGTGATGTGGGCTTACTCCACATAAGTATTAAATATTATTTTGGATTTATTATATACAATATATAAACATGAGAGATATATATAATATATATTAATTTACTATATATAATTACACACACATAATATAACAATAATATATACATGTACTATATACATTCACACAACAAAATACTTTTACGTTATGTACGTTAGATACGAGTCTGCCGGACGAGGCGACGACGTAATGGAAACGAACAATTCTACGTCATACGACCGAGATTGGTGTAATGTGTGAGCCAGTGTGAGGGCAGTTAGTTAAAAGATTGGAATTGTTTACACATCATATCGTTCGGACAAAAAGTATTTATTTTTCGATAATTTGTTTGTTGTTGTTTAACCTATCTCTGTGATTGTCACTCCTTCTTTCTCTTTGTTAACTTCTTGTGTGTATGTGATTAAATAAACTGTTTGTGTTTGTGTACGGAGTGTACCTACATTATTTAAAACCACCTACCAAATCACAACCACCGAAGGTAATTGAGCTAAAACACCATTAATACAACTAAATACCTAACAAGCCAAATCCACGTCTGGAAGATAGGCTAAGAAATTAATTAAATAATAACACATAATTTTTATGTTAATTATCGTCGACTATAAGATAATAGATAAACTGTATTTTAATTTAATTAATCGCATCGCTTTGAAACAGCTGGGCCGGTTTGAGCTTTTTTGGTTCACTAACGACTTCTAAGCTGAAAAGATGATATCGTATAATTTAAGTGAAGCTTCCGGACTGCGCAGCATATTCTAAGCTTACCGTTACTTACTTCTGTCGCGAGCACAGGGCTCTAATTCAAAGGATGGAACGGTCCTTAGAAAACAAAATTACATCTTCATCCCTTATTTCAAAGTATGCCTTTATTTAGTTATGTTTATGAGTTGTGGTAAGCCTTAAGCGAGTATTGGATTTACTTTTATTTTACGGTACTTATTTGGCCTTAAAATGAATGAAATTGATTAAAGTATTACAAATCATAAGTGAAGAGGAGACGGGAATTCTATAAAAAAAATTTAAGTATATTAGAAAAATAATTATGATTAAAACCACTTTTAAATTTTAATCTCTTGTTTATTTGTTTCATTTCATTATTGCCGCCGTTTCGAATATTAACTAATAACTTGGGAAGCATTCGTCATTATTACAGTATTGAGTTGACAACCATCTGTTTCCATAAATTAAAAAAAAATTGTGATAAAACCGTGAAATCAGTTTCAAATGACATCTACCGTTCAGGAATATCGTAGACAGATACGACTTTCAGATTTTGATATTGAGATTTGTATATGTACATACATGATCTCCTTGCGTCGTATTCCTCACTGCTGAGGGTCGTGACCACCATTTTGTATCACCTTCGCACGCCCGATCTTTCTCCATCTATTCTTGTCTCTGGCGGTGTGGAGGGCGTTGTGAAATGTGGAATCAAGGGCGGTGCGGATCTGGTTGGAACAACGTATTGGGCTGCACCTCTGAGGCCTTTCCCATCTACCTTACCGGGCACGGTGAGCCTCTCGAGATTGCTACCATCCCTCCGTGCAATGTGACCGAAATATTCAAGGACTCTGCGAAGACACTCGGATGACAGCCGCGAGGAGATTTTGAGTTCTTGCCAAATTGATACGTTAGTCCGAAATACTGTCCACGGAATACGGAGCATCTTTCTCCAGCACCTCATCTCAAAAGCATACATGTAGGTCCAAGGAAATGCGGTATTTAGTAAAAAAAACACTGATGAATCTCACCGAAAAACCTGTACAGAATCTTTAATACAATATATATAAATATAAGTTGAAACCGAACCGGACCGGTCGTTCGGAGGCGTTGGTTTTTGATGACCGAGGACTCGAGTCCTGGCTGAGGTCAATCACCCCGGTGCGCACTCAAGGTCGCTGGCTACTGCACAATTATAAAACAAATGAACCGTTCAGAAGTTCTTGTTGCTAAGCAAATTTTCATACAATTTATTGATTATCCAAAATATATGCCGAAATTCATTTGATGAAAATCAGAGAGGGGCTTGTCTTGACTTTTTAGTGACATAGTGCGTCCACATACGTGAAATTAATTTTGTGTTCTTCATCGAGTATTTGGACTTTGAGAAATCTCATAAAATTGTTGGCAGTGGTGCCGAGCTAATTTGAATACAAACAAAAGTGCAAAGGTTTCTACTAGTATTATATTACAAAAACCGTATTATAAGACAAAAAAATTGTATTGAAGGTCTATTCAACATACTTTTTTCGCAAAGATGCACCCACCTGGCTATAAGTGGTTACCGGAATCCATTGGCATAATGATGCACCTTGTGATTGAATGTATTCCATAACATGTGATCCCATTCTTCAAACAGAAACCCGTGAATGTTTAGCAATACGAGTTAATAGATAATGGTGCCCAATCGTAAGAATTTACGATACGCTCTATCGCTAGGAATTACGTAAACTTAAAATTGTGCTAGTTTGATTTTTGTTCCTTTACCGTGGAAATCGAATGTCGTTGTCAAGGACAAAATATCGTATATTTCGGTTGATACTACTTTGATAGTAAGGGACGTAAAATAGGCAATAAAAATGGTTTGTTTAATCCTAAACTACAAAAAAGTTAATGCCTTATTAAATGCGGTTATTAAAATTACCGTAAGGAAGAGAATGGCGTAAATTCACCTTGTGAATTGGAAATGTTACTATTTCCTGAAACCGCAGTAATTACCGTGTCCAATCGTGCGACTGATTGACTCGGTCGATGTATTTTCCAATGACACAGTGCAAAATATTAACATTTATAAAAATTAAGTGATCGGATATGAATAGGTAAATAATCTACGTAGTGTTGTTACTATCAATCAAAAATCCATATTTTAATCTTGGCTACTTCTATTGAATGCTTTTGATTCATCTTTAGAATTATTCCAGAAAAAGCCCCTTCGCCTATTCCTATTCAGAAATCAACGGAGAAAGAAGGTTGGAGTTAGGTTAGCTGGTCATACCTTATACCTTTAAATGAGCAATTCTTGTATATTAATTTAAATGTATATAAACTGAATCTCGGAAACGGCTCCAACGATTTTCATAAAATTTAGTATACAGGGGATTTCGGGGGCGATAAATCGATCTAGCTACGATTTATTTTCAGAAAATGCTGTTTTATTCGTGTTTTCAATAATCAACTCTTCCCGACATCTATTGGCGAATAATAATACTATTTTTCTTAATTGAGGGCAACTAACCGCTTTATAGACACGACAAGATGGCGTTATCAAAAAAAAAACCGAGTAAAGCTCGGTCATCTTCTAGTAATTTTAAACAGCCGGGATACCGGTAATTATATGGGTTTACATAACGCCCCACTCCAAATAAAGAAGAAACTCTTAAGAACCAAGATTGGGCAAACAGCATGTTAATTAGGCGCTCGTTCGGTTTATTCTATGTATTCGAGTGGACAAATCAACATTCAAGTGCAGTGAATGACGCCTGCTTAAATCATCAGACGGATAATTCCCAAGGCGGCAAAGCTGGTTTTGTAACTTCGTAATCTTATTGGTTAACGAAACCAGCGATGTTAAAAAGTCGTTGATATTTGGGTGGTTCAAAAAAGGTAATGATATTATACGATTTAAATTTTTTTAAATCGATGGTAGAGCTTTAATGTATCTTTTTTTTATTTCTCTTATTGCTTGGATGAATACCATAGGCCCCATAGACATCTACAACGTAAATGCCGCCACCCACCTTGAGACACATGAGTTCTAAGATCTCATTTGGGGGTCGAAGTTGCATAACGTCCGTAGGAGATTACCCACCGCTACCCTACACGTGACCCCTGGGTGGTGCTAATAGTGCAACAACCTGGCAACCGAACTGTCCTCCTGAGGATCTCCCGGTTCCAACTACACTGCGTCAATTATAAAACCCTAATCACAAACTGTAAATTTCAATTATAACCACGCAGTGTAAACGAATGCCATACGATAAATAAATAATTTGTAACAGTACAACGGCTACCACGCCCTTCAAATCGAAAAGCATTACTGCTTCACGGCAGAAATAGGCTGGATAGTCGTACCTACCCGTGCGGACTCACAAGACGTCCTACCACCAGTAAATGTCGGGTACTAATTAAGATCTATTGAACAGAAGGCACAACAAATAACTTTGTAATGCTTAAATTACCATTTAATTAACAAATCTTGTAAAATAGAAAGTTTAAGTTTGTTATTTTTTGGTTTGCTATTTAAAATATACTATTGGTTTTCTATTCTGGTAAGCAAATAAACAGGCTCTAGAATTTGTTCTAGCTGAAAGTTATTTCATACATTTTTAGTTCAAACATTATATGTGACATTTTTGTTTGATGGATTCGCTCAGTATCCTCTAGCAAAGCGAACGTAAGCTCCCATCGTTGATCCAGCCGCTCCCAAATTGCAACAATACGTATCCTCATTTCTCAACAACACGCGCTTACCTAGTACAATAGTGTTGAAGGTGGGGTCCCACAACAATGGCTAACACGTAATGAAGCGAGAAAAAAGCGAATTTCACGAATTAGCCCATTGTTAGTTGATGTTTCATAATATTTATTAAAAGCGTGAAAATACGCGTAGTGTAATCGGAGACGTAATTCTACGTAAGTTTTTGGGTTACGGAGAGGCTCAGTCATCTCACGCATCGTACGAGACTGATTTGCGGGGGATTGATGTTATTCTAGACATCTCGCTGCCAAAACTTTGATCAAGTTGAACCTATAGTACTAATTCCGCATCTCATCCGTCGTTCTAAAGTAAAGGATCTTATGTATGCAAGCAGCGGAATTCGTATGAGATAAAACAAAAATACTGTTTCAAAAGCTTAGTGCTTTAAACTAGTAGTAGGTATACCGGTGCCGGGTATCATGTACCGGGTACGAGGGCGCCCGGTACTCGACTGTCGGTCCGGTAGAGTGGCGCATCTGGCTCCCGTGCGCCGCCCATAGTGTCTCCTCGACGACGTCTTTCGAGATTTTCCCGGGAATAAAATCCCGTCCTATTACCAGGACGGGTATTGGCGAAGGTGGGGTTTCGGCACGCACTATGTGGTACCGTAGGTTTCGTTTAGCCGGTGTGGTGAGCTCGATACGGCTTAGGCGGTATTCGATTCTGCGGGGTGGGTACCTCGGGCGCCTTTTTCAAGGCGTAGCCTCCTGGGAGGAATTGGAGAAGGACAAGGACCTAGGTCTTTCTCTTCCCCGTCTTTTTCTATGGAGACTACGCAATCCGACAAGCCGACCTTTTACCCCCCTTGACCGGGTATTGGTAAACGGATTCCCCAGCGTAAAAATAAAAGTTTCCCCATCTGGTGTTAAGTGGTTACTGGAGCCCATAGACATTTACAACGTAAATGCGCCACCCACCTTGAGATGTAAGTTTTAAGGTCTCAAGTATAGTTAGAACGGTTGCCCCACCCTTCAAACCGAAATGCATTACTGTTTTATAGCAGAAATAGGTAGAGTGGTGGTACCCACCCGCGCGGACTCACAAGGGGTCCTACCACCAGTAATAAGAAGTCCGTTAAAAATGGTTTCATGTTAAGAAGGAACTAGAAAAAATTATCATACATATTGTTAATCAGTGATCATAATTGCTGCTCGTTTTATTTTTAAATCCCTATCAATGATCTTCGAGACTCACGGCCCACCTGATATTAAGCTGGCAACGGAAATCTTAAACATAACAGCGTGAATATCGCCAGTGCAATTATCCCATCAATCAAATCAGAATGCAAAACTTTAGCCACGGTGTTCGAATCGACACCAATTTTTCTAATTAAATACGTACTTATGAAATGTTCGCGATTGACTTCTACGGTGAAGGAATAACATCGTGTAATAAAAATAAAAATCTTCAAAATTCTAATTTGCGTAATTACTGGTGGTTGGGAGTTTTGTGGGCCCCCATGGGTAGGTACCACGACCCTGCCTATTTCTGCCGGAAAGCCGTAATCCATTGCGATTTGAAGGATGCTGCAGCCCTTGTACTCTAAAACTGCCACTAAGAATTCACGTTACAAGGTGGGTGGCGGCATTTAGGTCGTTGATATTCATGATCTCCGGTAAACACTTAAAACTAGATGGATCGTGAGCTCGTTTACCCACCTAAGCAAAAAAAAAAAGTTCGCAAATACCTTTAAAGACTGAACACAAAATGATCAAAGCATTATTTATTTATATATTTAGTTGCACCAATAAAGTGATCATCATTACAAAACATTGATTGATTGACAATAAGTACATGATATATGTTACTTCAATTATAGATGCAATCGACAGTGCAATAGTAGACATCTTGAAATTAGAAAAGTAAAAACGCAATGAGTAATTTTAAGAAAAATAAAATCCAGAATAATACTTTGTCACTAAGTAACAAAATATTGATATCTACCCTTATTAGATTTTTTTTTATTTAACTCACTAAATTTGATTATATTTAGTTAGGAAATTATCCCTGACAGATTTTTTCTGTATGCTGTAAGACAATTAGAAAAAACATCTATTTCAAGACTTAAAATTAGTTCAAAGTTAAAATTATAATATCACAAAAGAGAAATATTAATTATATAATATGTAAATCTAGCGTATATTTAATCTGCTCTGTCCTAGTACTATTTATAAACACATATAACACGGACTTAAATAAACACTTTCACGTTTCACTTCTGAAGTTTTATAACACTAGAAATATTTATGATCGACAGCAGATAAGAATGCATGAGTGGTTTAATTGTTATAATACGAAGCGACAAAGTTTCTAGAAAGTGCAATAAAAGATGATACGGACGGAATTAGTTAGACATCATTATTTTAATGTTCAGATTAAAATAACTACCAATGAATTTAACTTCATAATGAGTTGGTTAGTCACTATCTGTTACTTATTACGTTTTTAGTTTCACTGGAAGCGACTTGGTGAATTAGTATTGGATTTTGTTATTAGTAAACGGATCTCATGGTTTATAGCGGTATTCAAAATGTTACAACCACATAGCGTGAGGTAGCCCGCGCTTCAAATACGGCAGTAAACAATTCTAGAATATGATTTGATGATTAGACTTGACTATAGGGATGGTTTTACTGGTGGCCGGATATCTTGTGAGCCCGCACGGGAAGGTACCATCACTCTGTGCATTTCTGCCGCGAGGAATGTGCGTTCCAGTTTGAAGAGTGGGGAAGATCTGCTATACTCTAGAACTGAGACTTAGGTATCATATTACAGAAGTTAGTGGCGTCTTTTACGTTGTTGATATATACGCGCCCACACGCAATAGTAGGCGGTAATTAATTAGCTCATTCGCGAAATAAAAATAAAGAATAAAACTTGATGAACATTGTCATTCTGCTTAGAGATTTTTTTAAAGAATCAATCGCACTACCATTACCGACCGCTAAAACAAACAAATGGACGGAAATAAAACAAGAGATAGACAATTAATTCTTCTACATTGGTCGCAATTAATAGATGGTAGTTGTTATGATATCAAATGTCTCCGAACCAAATACCATAGTCGTAAGCAGCTGCGAAAGCTGTAATGTATTCGGAAAAATTGAAACAAAGAAATGAAACGGGTGGTAGGACCTCTTGTGAGTCCGTAGGGGTAGGTACCACCATTGTCATGTGAAGATACTTATTGGTATAAGCTGTGGTTGACATGTACGGGGGACGACACTACAGAATAAACATGGCGCGTGTGAATACTTATGCGTTTCATTACAGTTGTCTTAATAACCTTTTACTAACTAATTAAATATAGTTATTACATGGCGCTGAGGACTTAAAGAACTTATTGAGATAAATATAAAAACCTAAGTGGAAGTAAACCGTTGTAAACGGAAGATGGATTCGTTAAAACCACCGCCACCATTATGCCTCATGGGCGACTTGAAACAAAATTTTCAAAAATGGACACAGCAATATGATATTTATATGATTGCTAGCGGGACGGAAGGTGATGAAAAAATTAAAGATAAGCAGAAAAAGGCAATCTATTTGCACTGCCTAGGTGCAGAAGCACTAACCATATACAATGGTTTTAAGAACAAAGAAAAGTTATCTTATGTGGAAGTAAAACAGAAGTTTAATGAATATTGTTCGCCACCCGGAAATGAAACTTTTAGTAGACATGTCTTCTTCAGCAGAAAAAAGAGAGATGGAGAAAGTTTTGATGAATTTTTCTGTACGTTGAGAAAATTGGCGGGAGACTGTGGGTTTGCAGACCTAGAAGAAAGCTTAATAAGAGACCAAATCATATTAGGCTTAAATGATGCCAAATTAACAGAAAGATTGCTTAAGGAACCGACCTTAACATTGGATAGCTGCATGAAAATATGTAAAGTGGCTGAGAGTGCTGCAAAACAGGTTCAAGTCATGACAGAAAAGACAGTTGAAGCTGTTACAAGAAAACAAGAATCTCGAAGCAGAATGCCTAATCAGAATAAAACCAGTTTTAATAATAAACAACATCTAGGTAAGAGTGCAGAAGGATCAGTAAGGTTGAAGAATAATAATTGTGAAAGATGCGGAGGAGTGCATTCTCATCGATCCTGCCCAGCCTTTGGAAGGAGATGTGCTAAGTGTAATCGATATGGACATTACATGCAGATGTGCAGAACAGTTGGTGCTGTGTATGTCAGCGATGATGATAGTGATGACTCATTAGTAGTGGGGTCAGTAACTGTGGGCCAGGTTGATACAGAGGACTGGATCGTTGAGGCAAAAGTGAGAGGACAGAAGATGAAGTTCAAAGTGGATACAGGATCGCAGGTTAATATTTTGACTAGTGCTATAGTGAAAAAACTAGACTTAAAAATGACAGAAACTTGTACAAAATTAAAAAACTTTGATGGCTCAACTATAGAAACAGTAGGTATGACTAAAACTATAGTGAAATTCAATAAAAAAAAATATGTACTTGACTTTTATGTGGTAAAATTTAAAACTACTAATGTGCTGAGCTATAAAGCTGCTGTGCAGTTGGGTTTAATAAACAAAGTTGAAAATATTTCAAAGGAATATGTAGTTCAGGACATTGGTGAATACAAAGATTTGTTTCATGGCTTAGGAAAATTGAACTATGTATACAAAATTAAATTAACAGACAATTGTGCACCTATAGTGGAGCCACCAAGGAAAATTCCTTTTAAATTAGTAGATAAAGTAAAAAATGAGCTTGATCGATTGGAGCAACTTGATGTAATAAAGAAAGTGCAAGAACCAACTGAGTGGGTTAACTCTATGGTGATTGTAAAAAAAAGTCAAGATAAAATTAGATTGTGTTTAGATCCACAAAATATAAACAAATGTATCATTAGAGAACGTCATAAAATACCTACCTTTGAGGAACTTACTTCAGCCATGCCTGATGCCAAATATTACTCAGTGTTAGATGCAAACAAAGGATTTTATCAGATTTTGTTAGCAGAAGAAAGTCAACTGCTAACAACGTTCAATGCAGGTCAATTTGGAAGATATTGTTTTAAGCGGTTACCATTTGGCCTGAATTCTGCCCCTGAGGTATTTACTAAGTGTTATTCAGAAATTTTCAATGATATACAGGGTGTAGTAACTTATGTTGATGAAATATTAGTATGGGGAGATACGAAAAAAACACATGATGAAAGATTACTCCAAGTTTTAGAAAAGGCTCGGCAGGCTGGGGTCAAGTTTAATAAAGAGAAATGTGTCATAGGTGTAAAAGAGGTTAAATATGTGGGTCATATCCTATCTAGTGAGGGCCTTAAGCCAGACCCAGAAAAAGTGCGAGCTATTGTGGACATGAAAGAGCCAACAACAAAAAAGGAATTACAAACTGTCTTGGGTATTATAACATACATTTCTAAATTTATACCAAATACATCAGAATTGACAGAATCACTAAGACAATTGCTAAAAAAAAACGTAGAGTACATTTGGGGTGACAAACAAAAAGAAGATTTTAAAAAAATAAAACAATTTCTCACTAGTGCAACAGTGCTCAGATACTTTGATGTCAACAAACCAGTGACTCTTTCAGTCGACAGTAGTTCCACAGGGTTGGGAGCGGTACTCCTACAGGATAATTTACCAGTTGCTTATGGGTCAAAGACCTTGACAGAGTGCCAAAAGTCATGGGCACAAATTGAAAAAGAAATGTTGGCAATAGTATATGGATGTGAAAAGTTTCATCAATATATTTATGATAAACATGTAATAGTTGAATCTGATCATAGGCCTTTAGAATACATATTTAAAAAAACAATCAATGAAACTCCACTAAGACTACAAAGGCTTAGATTGAGAATTCAAGGGTATGACCTGGAAATAAGATATAAACCAGGAAAAGAATTATTTGTAGCTGACGCCTTGTCTAGGAATAGCTTACCAGACAAAATATGTAATAAAGATTTGGATCAGCATGTAGAATTGCATGTTTGCTTGATAACGGAAGGATTAAAATTCACAGAACAAAAATTAGAAGATTTTAAAAAAAAAACTGCAAATGATGAAGAATGTCAAAAAATTATAAAAAATATTGAAATGGGATGGCCAGATAAAGTAAAATTACCAACAGATTTAAAATATTATCATTCTATAAAAGAGGATTTGTATTATGCAAATGGGTTAATATTTAAAAATAATGCAGTTTTTGTACCAAAGTCACTGAGGAAAGAAATATTAAACTTAATTCACTACAACCACCTAGGATTAGAAAAATGCAAAAATAAGATAAGAGGATTGTTATATTGGCCATTTATGAATAAAGAGCTGGAAGACCACATCAGAAACTGTGAAGCATGTTTGAAATATCAAAAATCTCATTCATTTGAAACCCTAATTCTAAGGGACATACCGAAACAACCCTGGGATATAATAGGAGCTGATATGTTCTTCTATAAAAATAATATATACTTAATGGTTGTAGATTATTTAACTAAATATGTGGAAATTATAAATATGGTGGATCAATCCACGCAAAGTCACATATTAGCATTAAAGCAGATGTTCGCGAGATGGGGTATTCCAACAAAGCTATGTACAGATGATGCATCACAGTTTAATAGTTACGAATTTCAAGAATTTGTGAAAGAATGGGGATTTCAGTTAGTTAAATCTAGTCCATATTATGCGAGGTCCAACGGTATGGTTGAACGGCACATTCAGATTGTTAAAAAAATGTTTAAAAAATGTGATTTTGATCAGAAAGATATTTATATGGCCTTGATGGAATATCGCAACACACCTATAGATTCAGAAATTAACATGTCTCCTAATGAGTTACTCTTAGGAAGACAAACAGTAACTTTGTTACCTACCAGATCTTCTTTGCCAGGTAAAAATAAATTAAAGAAAGTTAGGAATAGTTTGCAGAAAAAGCAAATTAAATACAAATATTATCATGATAGAAGAAATAATCAAAAAGGAATTGAGTTTACAGAGGGTCAAAATGTGTTTATAAGGGATAGTAAAAATAAAAATCTTAGGGGGAAAATAATACAAAAAAACAATCATAGAGCATACAATATTCTAACAGAGCAAGGACAAGTGATTAAAAGAAATAGATACAATATTTACAAAGACTCTTCTAATAGACAAAGAAACTATAACAGTGGTGATATAGAAGATTCAATTGGTAGTAGTGGCATTGGCAGTGAAAATGACAATATTGAGAGTGACAATGACAATATACAGTCTAATGACACTACTAGCAATAGGAAGTCAGTAACTTTGGAAAATGTAAATACTGACATAAGGCAAACAAGGTCTGGAAGGCAGGTAAAACAACCAAGTTGGCTAAAGGGTCAAGTCTTATATTAAGTTAGAATCTAAGTTAAATAAAACTTCAAATTGGTTACTTTGTAGGTTTATTTGAGTAAAGAAAGGGAGATGTCATGTGAAGATACTTATTGGTATAAGCTGTGGTTGACATGTACGGGGGACGACACTACAGAATAAACATGGCGCGTGTGAATACTTATGCGTTTCATTACAGTTGTCTTAATAACCTTTTACTAACTAATTAAATATAGTTATTACAACCATCCCGCCTATTTCTACCGTGAAGCAGTAATGCGTTTCGGTTTGAAGGGTGGGGCAGCCGTTGTAACTATACTGAGACCTTAGAACTTATATCTCAAGTTGGGTGGTGCATTTACGTTGTAGATGTCTATGGGCTCCAGTAACCACTTAACACCAGGTGAGCTCGTCCACCCATCTAAGCAATAAAAAAAATGAATTGTTTGATTAGATACATGTAGTGGGTATATATAACTATGAATTCATTTTACAGTTTTTATATAACTAGCAATTCAGTTCTTAATTTATTACGTCACAAACGATATTTTGGTCGCAGTATCGAGATCAAAAGTTATTTTAAAACAACGGTTCAACGTCTAATGTTTAATATATAACATTGTTACATAATATATTTTATTACATATATTTAAGTTTTATAGTATGCGATTTAATTTTTGTGTCAAAGCAAGCGAATATTTATTGGCTAAATTATAACCGATCCACGTTTTGCTGCGACTGACGCTAAAAACAATATACATATTTATTAAACTACTCTTTTATCACGTACTAGCGACCCGCCCTCGCTTCGCTTCGGAAACATTAAAACACACATGAAACAAAAAAAAAAAATTAAAAAAAGTAGCTTATGTTCATCAGGGACACTGTCGGCTTCTAATGGAAAAAGAATTTTTCAAATCGGTCCAGTAGTTACGGAGCATATTCGAAACAAACAAACATACAAATCTTTCCTCTTTATAATATTAGTATAGATTGATGACAAAAACTAGCCCTGAAGTAAAACAGTGGCTGTTCGAAGTTCCATGTATTTGTATACGTGGATATATAGCCTACAAGCGGCCCTCTCCGGCTCCGCTCGGGTCTTTAACAAAAATTTTAACGATATTTGACGTTGTTTTATTTTTTTAAATAAAAAAAAACATTTATTGCGGCATAACAATACAATAGTTAGACATATGCTGTCGCGACACTTTTTGTAAATAGTAATGTGTTCTACAAAGTCGTAGAACATTAATTTATTCTATCATCAATAGTTTTCGCAGGGCACGCGATGTAAAGAATATTTTAGATAATTTTTATACACCTTGACCTTACATTATTGGAGTTTTTGTAAAGATACTTAATTTTTTTCAAAAAAGATTATAGCCTATGTCACTCGGGAATAGTGTAGCTTCCAAACAGTGAAAGAATTTTTCAAATCGGTTCAGTAGTTTCGGAGCCTATTCAATACAAGCAAACAAACAAATCTTTCCTCTTTATAATATTAGTATAGATTACCTTATGAAACAACGACAATAATTTTGATATTAAACACCTATCTCAGATTAAAATATCAATTACACAATCACTATGCAGATTCATTCCTTCCTTCCTGCCTTCGATCTGGAACTGACGACTAATTCGCACCGGAACGCGTTCGTATGTGCAGACGTTATTATTCTAGTATCCAGCAGACGTATACAAGGTATGGAAATAACCGTCGCCGCGTCTACAGAGCAACATCACCCTTACTGGTGGTAGGCCCTCTTGTGAGTCCACACGGGTAGGTACCACCGCCCTGCCTATTTCTGCCGTGAAGCAGTCATGCGTTTCGATTTGAAGGGTGGGGCAGGCGTTATACTATACTGAGACCTTAGAACTTATATCTCAAGGTGGGTGGCGCATTTACGTTGTATATGTCCATGGGCTCCTGTAACCACTGAACACCAGGTAGGCTGTGAGCTCGTCCACCCACCGAAGCAATAAATAAAATAAAAAAATGGGCACACTACATCTCAATTACTCTTTGGGTTAATACGAAAACAGCTTTTATATTTATATTTTTTTCTTCTACCTATTCATTGTTAGTATGGCTATTTCAGCTTCGCCCCGACGATTGATCCTAGCAAGAGCAGTGCTTCGCAGAATCTACCACCGGATCGGAATCGCGACCCACTGAGATCCGACGAGAAACTCACTGGGCTGTGTCTACGGATTGAGAATGAATAATAAATATAGCTAATATAGTCAAAGTAAATAGTTAATATAGTCAAGTCGGACTATTGACGTTCCGCTTAACCGAATACCAACCAAGAACCGTTTTATCTTCCAATCTATATATATAAATATCAACCTGTTACGAGATTACTGTGGTTGGTCTGTTTTATTAGCATGTCTTATTGACTTGTCTAACTTCTGCATCACGGGACATAAGTTGGATGCTCAGATGTCTAAAGCTTTTTTTTTTATTGCTTTGATGGGTGGACGAGCTCACAGCCCACCTGATATTAAGTGGTTATTGGAGCCCATAGACATCTACAACATAAATGCGCCACCCACCTTGCGGTATAAGTTCTAAGGTCTCAAGTATAGTTGCCCCAACGGCTGCCCCACCCTTCAAACCGAAACGCATTACTGCTTCACGGCAGAAATATGTCTATTGGTTTGATCGTACGGTCTTATGAGGTCGTATTCTACTCACCAAGGATTTTGTATGTTAAATGTGCTAGTGACAGTCTTCGTAGAGCATATATTATAGGGGCAGATGACACACCTCACGCGTTACGATGAAGTATAGAATACCGGAAAAATACTTTAATAGGCTTAACCCCGAGGTTACTCACGTATTAAAAGGCTGATTATCTTCTCGAAGGAACTGGGATGGCAATAATGAAAACCTCACTAAAATGCGATAAAGGCCTACACTTAACTGACTGACTGACAAACATAAGCGACAGTGATTTCTTAGCATCCGGCGCGGTGGGCCGTTTTACCGACAAAAGGAATAAGAAAGGTTAATTTCAAAGCGACCCGAAGACTTCGAAATAGTTTTACAAGTCGTTCAATAACAATGGATTTACACGAAATATATCATATGCTTTACTACAGATTGCCATGGTTGTCACGTGCTCTTGTTCCTATGGGCTCTTGGTAAGTTTCCCTTTAGCCCGTCCGCTCATTTATGGTACTGTCAATAGCAAATCGTCGTTGTCAAACCAAAATCAGCTATGTGCTGCTTTTTGAGATTTTTACTTTTTGACCTTTTCGTATAGTTCACAGCCCTATCTACTGTATAAAAAAAACCGTTATCTGTCTATAGCTTTAACATTTATCTATAGCTTTCATTTGATATAGTTCTTAAAAATTCACATTCATATAAAACTTAATACGAAAATGTTTTTTTTACTCGTTATTTCAAAATAGAGTTTTTGCACATAGCAGATTTTGGTTTGACAGCGACGAAGCATTTTTTTGTTATTTTTTTTATTGCTTAGATGTGTGGACGAGCGCACAGCCCACCTGGTGTTAAGAGGTTACTGGAGCCCATAGACATCCACAACGTAAATGCACCATCCACCTTGAGATATAAGTTCTAAGGTCTCAGTATAGTTACAACGGCTGCCCCACCCTTCAAACCGAAACGCATTACTGCTTCACGGCAGAAATAGACAGGGCGGTGGTACCCACCCGCGCGGACTCACAAAAGGTCCTACCACCAGTAAACTCACAAGAGGTCCTACCACCAGTAAAAATAGAAGAATTAAATAATTAATAGAAAATCTTCTATTTTATCAATATGAAATATGTTATACCGGATATTCTTTGCGGGCCAGATTTTTACGAGAATACGTTTTCACGTCGAACTTATGATTATTCAGAAATGCGTTCTAAGCTACTTTCCAAGGCCTCGTATGCTGGCTCTCTCTACAGCTACGCTATTAATCTACTTTAACTTTTACTTGTATAACTTAGCGAAAAATCGAATTTCTTCAGCCGAATTTTGGATCTTTTTTTTTTTTTCCTAAAATGTTTGGACGAGCTCACAGCCCACCTGGTGTTAAGTGGTTACTGGAGCCCATAGACATCCACAACGTAAATGCGCCACCCACCTTGAGATACAAGTTCAAAGGTCTCAAGTATAGTTAGTTCAAGTATCGTTGTGAAATATCCAACCGAACGTTACAGACAGAACGTTCTAAAAAATGGTTATAAGTATTTTAACTAAGTCAAATTTCACACCTAGTCACTATATTCGTGTAATTTGAAAGAATGCTGAACCCTTGCTGGCAAAGCTTTGGTGGCTTCGTTTCGTATTATTTATTCCTCTATATGAATTTAATTTTCTCAACAATGTCTCATGGGTTAATTTTTGTTTAGCGCGCTGTAATAATAGTAAAATGCTGCTAAATAAACAGATAAGATAAATGATAATAGTTTTTTTTTTGTTAAAAGTACAGCACATGTTTCTTAGGCGCTTTTTAGTATAGTAGTAAGTAAAACTACGATATGTTTACATTAAAAACAGACCCTAGAATGATTTATTTATTTGTGTAGATAAAAGCTTTTAAACAGATAATTAGATAACAGATTTTAACATGCATCACAACCGATGATTTTATATGTTTTTTTTTTCTTTATATTCTGTGTATATTGTTCTTTATATTTTGTGTATTAAATGCATCAGAAACAACACATTGGCAGAAACAGAACACCGTTGTCAAACGGCACGGATGCATTATCATTATAATTTTATTAATACATTATTTATTTTTCACCCCACAAATGACGTCATACAGTAAATTCGCAGTCAGACAAGTTTTGTTAAATTTAAAAACCTTTATTTTTATTATTACTTTTTTTTCCTAACTATGCTCTTAGTCTTGAGAGGCTATATCAGCGTTACCTTAGCATGTAGGTGAGCTCTCGGGGCTCAAACCGCAGGTGTTGCTAACACTGGCCCCAGCAAGAGGTTTCAGCAGTGTTTCACAGAATCTGCCACCAGACGGAAACGCGACCCACTGAGAAGATCTCAGATCACAGATCTTCGAGAAGAAACTCAGTGGGCTGTGTCTATGGGTTAATTTACTTGCCGAGCCCTTCATCGCAAGCGACGGGTTCAACGAGGACGGTGCCCGGTGCTTGAGATACCTAAGAGCACCATTAATGGATCGGGAGGATCCGTAATGACGTCCTTAGGGCTATTATTACTATTACAGCTGTTTGGCTTCCTAATCTTCACGTTTTTCTCTTAGATTTTTTTTTCTTACCTATTCTGATAGCCTTGAGAGGCTATATTGCCGTAGCCTAATAAGTAGGTGAGCTCAGGGGGCTCAAACCTGACGACGTTGCTAACACTAACGAGTACACACACACATTGTTTCAACAAAAAATGTGCTTCAATCTGTAGTCACTTCGAAATAAACAAACTTTAGGATCTTTTTTTTGCTAGCGGCGCTAAGTTTGCTGGCTTTAGCATATCTACCTATAGTAGAATCATAAATTGGCTGTCTATATATTCAACAAATAATCTGAAGGCCATAAACAACGATTAATGGAACTTAAAAATGTTTTTCAAATTTTTGCTTGTCAGTCAAACAGTTGATGAATAATAATAGGGTTTTTTTTGTTCAAAATCGACTCGCGGATCTGTATAAATGACGTCATCTCTCTGAGGCCAGTCTCGGTACTTGGGCAGCTGTTAGTAAGCCCCATCCCTCCTGGCTGAGCCTTTGTTCGTCCGCTTGTCCTACCGGAAAGTACTCCAGTAATCCTTCCTTCATAAAGAAAAGACCAGTCTTAATAGAAATGTGTAAAAGTTTCCCTACCCTCAAAACTAGAATACATGACTGCTTCGCGGATTTTTTTATATTTATTTCTTAGATGGGTGGACGAGCTCACAGCCCACCTGGTCCTAAGTGGTTACTGGAGCCCATAGACATCTACGAAGTAAATGCGCCATTCACCTTGAGATATAAGTTCTAAGGTCTCAAGTATAGTTACAACGGTTGTCCCACCCTTCAAACCGAAACGCATTACTGTTTCACGGCAGAAATAGGCGGCGTGGTGGTACCTACCTGCACAGACATTCAAGAGGTCCCACCATCAGTAATTACGCAAATTATAATTTAGCGGGTTTGTTTTTTAGTACACGATGTTATTCCTTCACCGCGGAAGACAATCGTGAAAATTTGTTAAGTACGTATTTTATTAGAAAAATTGAAAAATTTATTAGAAAAATTGGTGGGTGGTGGTTGGTACCTACCCGCGCGGACTCTCAAGGGATCCTACCACTAGTAAAGCATAACATTTACATTCAATTCTACAAACCTAACATGCCATGTTTTTATTAATTAAACAAAAATACAATTTGGTGAGTTCGAATTTATTACACAATGCTGTTCGTAAGAGTACCCGGCGGATCATTACCGGGTCAAGCAGAGATGGCCTCACGGATAAACGGCGCACGGTCGATAATTGTCATAATTACTGTGATGTTCATACGACCTTCAACTTTAGTGTTGTGGATTTAAGTTTACATTCGATTATGGTGTTTTGGGTTCTACGGTAATTTGACACGTGTTCGAGAATCTGCTTGCGATGTTTTGTTTTGGCTCATTAGAATTTTATGACGTCACGCGTCAGTTAATAACAAGCTCGATATTCGTATTGTTTATATTCGAAGTGGGATCTATGTAATAAATAGTGTTTACTTCGATCAATTATTTTCCAAGTTTACCAAGTTAGAAATTAACTTTTCTTATGTGTTGGATGCGGAAGGCGGAGGATCGCATTATGTGGCAGGCATTGGGGAAGGCCTATGCCCAGCAGTGGGCAGATAAAGGCTGATGATTATGATGATGTGTACAACACATATTACGAACGTACAAACATGTGTTTTTTAATATGAACTTCAGAAATAAACACGTTCTATTTAAATTTTTAAATGAGATTCTTAATTTACATTGTATTTGAAACAATGCGAATTTATTATAATAGGAATAACATTATCTTATTATCGTACTTGTTAACTGTTGCCATGGCAACTGGAAATTAGCCCAGACATCACAAAAACATAAAGAGGTCTACTTATGGCGAAGATTACTTTTTAGGGGTCCGTGGGCGATCTGTTAGCTTTTCTAATGTTCTCGATAGTGAGATCATAATATTTGAGATAATAATGTTTAAGAAATGATCACAAAAACTGTTAAGCTTTACGAGCTTAGAACCAATTAAAGTTTGAAATATTCATTCTGAAATGTCAAAGAAGATAGTTCCATTGTAATTATAATGTATAGAAATTTCAAATAAAAATTTCTTTGCAAGTATCAGGTAGAAGAAAAAATTATAATTTCAAATGTTCGTCCAGACCTGGAATTTGTTACAGTTTTGTGTACCGGATTAAGCATAGCAAATTAGATGCTTAAGTTTTAATTGAAAACTTTTAAAAGATTTTTGCAAGGTTTTAAACCTCTACTGCACAAACAATCAAAAATAAGATGGAGAAATAAATAAAATAAAACACCTATTAAATTATAACAACATATGAAAGTTTTGTAAAGTTATTACTTAAGTTCTTTAGGTCTATTGTGACATAAAATTACACATTATGATATCATTCCATCTTTATCAATGCATACCTCAGTAACGAAAACATGGCAATGAACTTTCATAACTATTTCTTGAATAAGAAAAAAAAAAACAGATAAAAATCAAACAAAAAAATCTCGCAACTACGAATCTACGACACAAACTTTTTAATGAACGTGAGAATTAAAATCACGTTGTATACAAATTACGTAATTAGCTGTAAATAGAATTAAAAAAAAAATAACAAAACCATGAAGACTCACCGGGTCAACGCGAGTCAAATATCCACTTTATCCGACACTAGAGCACCCTGTAGATTCACATAAACACTAACGGAACACTCTGTATGCAAAAAAATCGGATTGGACGATGGCTATTGGCCGGTTCGAATTGAACGTTCGAATTTTGAAAATTTACCGTTACACGAGTTCCTTCGGTGGAGGCTTGACGCGTACTGAGTCAGCTTCTCGAATGAGTGGGACACGTCCGTTCACACTGTCAACTTAATTAATACGTACCAATTTCGGTGTTAACGCGCTCAGTATAAATGTTCATTTTGAATAGCAACGCGTGTCGTTATGACGTTTGGGAATGCGAGATTAATACATTGCCACCTCGATCGCCTTCACATGCGCACGAGATATAATTTTTTGCAGTCCTAAATCGTTTTAATACTTGGCTTCGTAATAATATCTTGGTTAATCATGTTAATTATAATTCCGTTGCCGAAGCTGCGGTAGAAATAAAAAAGAAAACCCGCCAACATTTTTTTTATAAAAATAAATAAATCTTATATTGTATCAACATTTTATTTTTAGACAAACATACTTTTATGATTCGAATGTGTCTCTGTCATCATTTTCTTAAACAGAAGTGTAATGATTTGCGCGCGTTGAAGTCTTTGCAATGGATAAAACAGACAGCCAAAAAAAAAAAGTATCACGATAAATCTTTACATTTGAGTTTTGTATTCAACTAAATGATTTAAGTGGTTTTTGTGTATGTTTTTTTTTTTGAATTGTCGCTCCCCCCACATCATTTGTGGGAGAATTGATGTTATTGGTGGTGCGGCGACTTGTGATCGCGCACGGATAAATAACCACTACTCTGTTTATTTCTGCCAACAGTAATGCTTTCAGGTTCGAAGGGTGGAATAGTTACACTATACAATTGAGATTTAGATCTTATGACTCATGGTGGGTGGCGGCAATTTTCAAACAACAATTTAAAAAAAATTACCCCGTTTTGGTTGCATATCTACATATCGGATCGTAGTCCACTTGCTAGGAAAAGAGCATATTATTATCCCCATGATAAAACTAACTACTGAATAACAACAATGCGCTTCGAGCTATTTCTTACACCGGCTGTACACGCTTGTCGAGACTACGAGACAGGTCGAGGATGAGTGTGTACATGGCATCCTTCTTTTTTGTTTTTTTCCTACCTATGCTGATAGCCTTGAGAGGCTATATCAGCGTTACCTTAGCGTGTAGGTGAGCTCTCGGAGCTCAAACCGAAGGTGATGCTAACACTGGCCCTAGCAAGAGCAGTGCTTTGCAGAATCTACCACCGGATCGGAAACGCGACCCACTGAGAAGATCCGGCAAGAAACTCAGTGGGCTGTGTCTATGGGTTAAGTTACTCGGCGAGCCCTTCGTCGCAAGCGTCGGGTTCGGCGAGGATGGTGGCGGAGTGTTAGCAACACTCCGGTTTGAGCCCCGTGAGCTCTCCTACACGTTAGGGTGAAGCTGAAATAGCCTCTCAAAGCTATCAGTATACGTAGGAAAAACAAATAGAATGTTCTACAGTTACGAAGGCACATAAAAAAAATATTGGCATTTAAATTCTGTTTAGTACGAACTCAGTTTAACAATATTTGATTTTGCCTTAACAAAAATTAACACGTAATCAATTCGATTGCTCGTTTGGGTAACATGAAAAGATATAAAACTTTCCGTTCTATGAATCGTATGAACGATTCTTAAGAATGATGTCACGAGTTCGGACATCTCTCGAAGTTCTCTCATCGGCTGCCGATCGTGCACATTTGTACGGCATACATTGCGTCTTTGTGTTTTTAATACTGATGTAAAAGCGTTACCGATTGCAGAAGCCCGGCGTTAGGTGCTTCCAAAGCTTAGTAAAAATCACCATACTCTTGTAGAAGCTGTAGTGGTAGTGCTGCTTCACCCTTACAAAAGTTCGTTTAAATCACCCTAACAAAAGTTCGTTTAATAGGCAAGATGCAAGTTTTCCATTTTGTCTACATAAATACGACATAATACGATTTTCGCAAAGAAAAAAATAAATCGTAACCAAACCGTGATATATGTATATGTAGTTAGAATATTAAAATGAACATGTGTCTGTTTGTCCTCTTCGCGTACCTAAGCCATTCGTCAGATTCAACTATTCATTTGAATGAATGATTGCTTTTTTGTTCGTATTTTCAGCGATTATGTGTCTTTTATTCGATGGAGTTGAAATTATGATTTGTTATTTTTTTAAATTCAAAAAAGATCTCGAGAAAGTCGTCGCGGCCCTAAGGATAAGACGTCCGGTGCATTCGTGTTGAGCAATGCACTGGTGTTCGAATCCCAGGCGGGTACCAATTTTTTTAATGAAATACGTATTTAACAAATGTTCACGATTGACTTCCACGGTGAAGCAATAACATCGTGTACAAAAAATCAAACCCGAAAAATTATAATTTGCGTAATTACTGGTGATTGGACCTCTTGTGAGGCCGCGCGGTTAGGTACCACTACCCTGCCTATTTCTGCCGTGAAGCAGTAATGCGTTTCGACTTGAAGGGTGGGGCAGCCGCTGTAACTATACAGAGACCTTAGAACTCATATCTCAAGGTGGGTGGCGGCATTTATGTTTTGTATGTCTATGGGCTCCGGTAACCATTTGACACCGGGTGGGCTGTGAGCTCGTCCACCAATCAATGCAATAAAAAAAAAAATTGACCTAGTACATATTTTTAACAAACAATCGTATTGATTGATAATATTATTCGATTGGTAATAAAATAATAATAAACACAAGACCAGGCACAATTCGATCAATTTCCCAAATACCATTGTGATTAATAGCCCGCAATGGACCACATATTGTTTATTTCAATCGAACACTGACGTTACCTAGTAAACCCTGACCGTTCAACGTTTGGTTAAGCAAATAAAAAAACATCCTTAAAGGAGCTCGTTCTGAACTTGTATGGGTAAAGCATCGGGGCGATCCGACCCGGTTTTTCAACGGACAAAGTAATTGAAATCCGAAGACAGGTTGATGAAAATAAATCTTTAAATCGTTCGTGTCTTTTTTTATTGCCATTATATGCAGAGGAGCATACGGTCCACTTGACGGTGAATAATTACCGTCGCCTATGGACATCAGCAATGCCAGGAGCAGGGCCAAGCCGCTTCCTACCGTGAATAGTTATTTAGATATAAGCTACAACGTGGAATTTTCTAAACGTCAGAAATAATAGGGTAAAACCTGGATAGATACCGCAGCGGGATAGATGCCTCATGTTCTAAAAACCTAACTTCCCGCACTCATGACAAAAAATTTATTGAAGAAGTAGGAACCACAGTCACCATATACCTTATGTACCATTTGAGAATCGCGTGGTGACGAAGTATTTTCCTCGTGCATGTAATTTTCTCCGCGCGGAATTTCACGAACACGTCAAAGATTTAAAGGTTAATATTTAGCGTGGTATAACTTTATAATTAGTGTAAAATTCCATTATATTTTTTACTACATGAATATATTGGTTCATTGAGTCTGCATCTAGGTGTAAATAAATGCTATTATGTTTATAATTTATTTACAAAAAATTTGGGTATCTATCCTTATCAAAAAGGATAGTTGCCCTGATTTTTTGGGGTATAGGTGCCTTTAGGGGCATGTATCCCTCTATACTCTGCCATTTCAGAATATAGCTGAAATATGGCACGAAAACATAAAACACAAATAAATGATTTACAGTTCAAGCAGCGAATATGAAGACAATCCACTTAACTATAAAATGAAAGGAAATAAAACAATAGATTTTCCCCTAAAGAAATCTAAGGGATAAACCTAAAACGCATGTAAATATATCTGCATTGAATGTTTTGAAAACTATAAAAATACGAAGTCGCAATCCGACTGGATTCAATGTTTAATGTTTCAGAACTAGCTACATGAAACGTGTTTTTCAGAAATGATGTAGAAGATGTGGAAAATTGAAAGCACTATCCAGTTAAACTTCAATTTGACAAAATAATAAAGATATCTGTATTGTGTTAATTTAATTAAAAAAATATGATTTTGCAATGTACACATTGACACTTAATGTGAATATTTTATAAACAATTAAGAATTTATATTTTTGTTAAATAAATATTTGTAAAATTTAATTTAATAAAAAAATAGGATAATGCATGTTGAAACTAAAAAAAATGTAGTTTAGCTTACGCTTACTTAACGCTTTAAAAATTTAATTATGATCATTTGTGTGATATGAGAATTATCTTTTAATTATAAACATTGAAAGACTTAAAAAATACAAAATATTTTTTATTATTATGACCCATGTTTCTTGGAGACAATTGCTCTGTTAGGAATAGAACTTCTTAATATTTGGATTGGTTTTTTCGTTTACACGGTATAAAGGGCATCTATCCTGCACTGCAGGCATCTATCCTACTCAGAATTTTCTTGGTGGGGCAACTATCCATACAGGTAGGCATCTATCCTCCAAAAAAAGGTTCTACGAAAAACGAGTTTCTGCAAAATCTGTATTTGATAGGTTTAAAAAAATGTATACTAATTAAACATAAAGGATTGAGCTAACTACATTAATGGAAATTATTCGTATAAAATTAATATTTTCAAAATTACATGACTATTTCAAAAAGTGGGGCATCTATCTCGGCTTTACCCTATATATAAAATGTATAAAAAAAAACCCAAGACCAAAACGTAAAAGTGGCTTTATATCTACGACTTTTGATACTTTTTTTTTTATTGCTAGATGTGTGGACGATTTCACAGCCTACCTACACATCTACAACGAAATGCGCCACACACCTTGAGATATAAGTTTTAAGGTCTCAGTATAGTTACAATGGCTGCCCCACCCTTCAAACCGAAACGCATTACTGTTTTACGGCAGAGATAGGCAGGGTGGTGGTACCTACCCGTGCGGACTCACAAGAGGTCCCACCACCAGTAAAAAAGTGATATATAAGACTCCGGAAAAACGAAGAAATTACTATGATTTTTATATTAAAAAACAGGCTGCAATCAAGTTCATTGTTCAGCTGACATTAGCGGTGCTATAAACACAATAACGTAAAATCAATACAAAGGCTGCTGTACCAAAGAAATCAAAATGCTTATTTACAAGTTTTATTACAAGGGGGACGCTTTTGAAAGAGACCTGCAATTCGCAATGCTGAAGAAGAAGGGAAGAAAGGAGAGACTGAATAAATAATTGAAGCCTGTTTTATATAATAAAGCGACTTCGTTGTGTTATAAATCAAACTAGAGGTCCCGCGGTAGTCGAAAATCGACTATAATTAATTGGAATTGTAAGTTTGTACACTATTATGATTGTATTTTATACAAATTTCGCCAAGACTACACTATAAAAAATATGAATAAAGACAAACAATATTTCATCTATTCTCAATTTGACAACAGACGCCAAGAACAAAAGTTAGACAATAAATAGTATGCATGCGTGTGTGCGTCAAATACATGGTATGTAGTGTGCGTAATGTTTTCTTTACTGATTTAATGTATCTTTTATGCATTATTTTAAAAAAAATATTAGCATTGTGCACTTCTTCTCTATATTCCCTATAAGTGTGGAATATTTCATACTCCTCCGTCCGCGCAATTTTCGTAAAAACAGATACGAAGTTTTTGCTTCACGTATTAATATATAGATTAGTAGCATTGTACTGTTTTTAACATACTTATGTTAACTTGGTATGTTTGTTTGTAACGGAATCTTTGAACGTCATTAATATGTATGTAACAGAGACATTATTAGCATTTATTTTATTTATTTATTTATTTCATTTACTTCAGATATTGCATCCATATTACATTCATTAACATTTCATATAGTATACCAGAATTAAATAAAAACAATAACTACAATCTCGGAATAGAACAAAAGCAATAATAATAATAATATAACAAAAAAATTAAAGAATAATAACAAAACAAAACTCAAAATTAACGTCAAAACTACCTTAACCTAAAGGCTGGTTTGGATCCAGAGTGCTCAACATGCACACGTGTCCGGTGTTGCATTATTGGGCAGTCCAGATTATTGGCAGTATTATTAGGACATTTTATTGACTTGAAAATTTGCACAAGCATCAAGAACCGATGACAGTATAAAATATTATAACTTCACTCTATTATCTTAATCAGTATGAACAAGATAAAAAAAGGAGATTATTTGTGAGTTCGGTTTGTTACTTAAGCGTATTTTTTTAGTTGTTAAGCTACATCTGTTACATATGTAACTACGTGAATCCATTCCGAGCTTAACTTTGATACGATATCGTCGGTTTGAAGAGTAGTAGTCGATATTCTACTGACATTGATTTTTTTGATTTAGTACTGGGTGCCATACATGTTGCGCCTTAAGGAAACTGTGAGCAAACATTCTTAGAATGGCTCTGAGAAAGTTTATTCAACTCATACATTTTTTTGACTATATAAATACCTAAGCATTTACGTTCATTTTATACTACGAATAGGTTATTGGTATCCTTAATATAATAATAATATGCTTTACGTATTGTATTAACGGCGGACAAATTCATGAACAATTTAGTGTTATGAAGTTAGGTACTACCAGAAAATGTTCGTTTAAAAAAAAAGAAATTAAATACAATTAGTATTTAATTTTATAAGCACTAAGCATTTAATTAATTTTGTTTTAAAAATTTGGAGTATCTCACTGACTCTAAGGTCGAAGGAAGATAATCAGCCCTAACAGCATCCTGAAGGCATTAACAGACCGTTATGACTGTCGGTACTTGAACCATTGTACCATGGTTCACTTGCGGACTAAACAATAATAATAATAATAATGGTTGGTTCGAAGTAGGTATTAGTGGAATGGAATATTTGAAATGTATTCCACTGATAACTACTTTTAATAAATATTTTTTTTTTTTTGATTGGTTTTGTTAATTTTAAGTATGTTTCAATGATACTATGTACACATATGGACTTATTGTTGTCTGAAATAAAATAAATCATTCATTAATTCATTCAATATTGTCTTTATTCTGGTATTGTTGCACTGTAATTCGATATAGCAAAATATTTATTTGTGAGAGCTCTATGCTCTCATACATCATTTTTAATGGTGCTAGGACCTCTTGTGATCCCGCGCGGGTAGATACCACCACCCTGCCTATTTCTACCGTGAAGTAGTGATGCGTTTCGGTTTGAAGGGTGGGGCAGCCGTTGTAACTATACACACTTCGATAAAGCGGCACGACACGAGAACCCTCTCATCGTGGCCGCCGGTAACTACATTCCCGATCCTGCGGAAAGAATGGAAAGCAATCGACGTCGCCCAAAACACGTCATCTCGGATCCTCCCGATCCACTAACGGTGCTTATAAGTACCTCAAGCACCGGTCACCGTTCTCGTCGAACCCGTCGCTTGCGACGAAGGGCTCGACGAGTAAATTAACCCTCAGACACAGCCCACTGAGTTTCTCGCCGGATCTTCTCAGTGGGCCGCGTTTCCGATCCGGTGGTAGATTCTGCGAAGCACGGCTTTTGTTAGGGTTCGTGTTAGCAACGTCGTCAGGTTTGAGCCCCGTGAGCTCACCTACTAGTTAAGGTTACGCTGGAATAGCCTCTCAAGGCTACCAGCTTACGTAGAAAAAAAAAGTAACTATACTTAAGACCTTACAACTTATAGCTCAAGGTGGGTGGCGCATTTACGTCGTAGATGTCTATGGGCTCCAGTAACCACTTAACACCAAGTGGGCTGTGAGCTCGTCCACCCATCTAAGCAATAAAAAAAAACATCACCGTCGAGTTTCGATCGGAGTATTCGTGAAATCAAACATTCATAAACACGTTTTATGTATTGGCGAGATCGCGACAGGCGGACGTTGGAGGTCGCCAGACAACATTCCACTTCGGTGATTATTTTTAGCAGTTCGATAATACAACGGTATGGTCTTTGTTTATGTATATACCTATAAAAAAAAACAGTATTTTTTTCATTATGAATGTCTATTTTTTTTTCTCCGACCGTCTTGGGAATTACGATAAACTAAAAAATATTGTTTTGTTTAACATCGCGTGTTAATTGATACTTTTAATTGTGAACAACGGTTGGGTGATTTATACAAAGCAGCCTACTTCAATGGCGATGATGTTGTGGAGGTAGCCATCACAGAACACAAGATATTTGACAGATGCCTGAATCACGCTTAGTACATTTTCAAGATAAGCTTGTATATAGTTATAGGTATACAAGTTACGACAGTAACATACGGATAGGGCTGACTCCTTCGGAAACGCCTCTGGGACTTCATTACCGAAAATAATTATTAATCGATGAGCAGTTTAGGTTCCGTGCCAAGCACTCGTAAAGTTAAGTAAACTAGAGGTCCCGCAGTAGTCGAAATTCGACTATAATTAATTGGAATTGTAAGTTTGTACACTGTTATGATTGTGTTTTATACTTCTATAGTCACAAATTTCGCCAAGACTACACTATAAAAAATATGAACAAAGACAAACAATATTTAATCTATTCTCAATTTGACAACAAACGTCAAGAACAAAAGTTTGACAATAAATAGTATGCACGCGTGTGTGCGTCAAATACATGGTATGTAGTGTGTGTAATGTTTTCTTTATTGATTTAATGTATCTTTTATGCATTATTTTAAAAAAATATTAGCATTGTACACTTCTTCTCTAAATTCTCTATAAGTGTGAAAAATTTCATACTCCTCCGTCCGGGCAATTTTCGTAAAAAGGGATACAAAGTTTTTGCTTCACGTATTAATATAAAGTTAAGTAAATTAACCTATAGACACAGCCCACTGAGTTTCTCGCCGGATCTTCTCAGTGGGTCGCCTTTCCGATCCGGCGGTAGATTCTGCGAAGCTCTTGCTAGGGCCAGTGTTAGCAACACCCCCGGTTTGAGCCCCGAGAGCTCACCTACACGCTAGGGTAACGCTGATATAGCTTCTGAAGGCTATCAGCATAGGTAGGAGAAAAAAAAACATACGGACTGTGGCGGGTAGCCATCATACAACGCAAGATAATTGACAGATGCCTGAATCTCGCTTACGACATTTTCAAGATAAAGCGCATATATACAAGTTCCGAACAACAACATTCGGACCGTCGGTCTACCGAGCAATATCACTCGCTCGGTGGAAGATCTTCCCTTTGTCGTATATCTTCACAAACTGGTGACCTGCGACGAGATGTGAACACGCAACCTTCTGATTCATCATCAGCGCATCAAGAACTTCGGCTACCACAATCCCCGCATTCACGCAGATAAAAGCACGTCATTGACAGTCGTCTCACAGCAAGCCAGCATCGCAGCCTCAACAGGACCATCGCAGCCGACTCACCGCGCTTCCTGGTTCTACGGCACGCAACTTCACTGCCTCATAACGCCGCTACAGTTCATCGCAGCCCACGACCGGATCATCAACGCTTGGGGTCACACATCTCCGGCATGGCAGCTCTGCTTCCCCAAACGGACCGTCGCGGCGTCGGTCTACTGAGCAATATTACCCGCTCGGTGTAAGATCTTTCCCTTCGTCTTTAAGCATTCCACAACGTCATGAGATGAAAAGGGCTTGTTTATTGAGCTATCAGGAAATTTAAAGCTATCTAGCTAATTCGTTTTTTATATTTCAATTTCAAAATTTCATACTATTTCAAATATTAAAATACATAATTATCCGTATTCGTTTTTACTGGTGGTAGGACCTCTTGTGAGTCCGCACGGGTAGGTACCACCGCCCTGCCTATTTCTGCCGTGAAGTAGTAATGCGTTTCGGTTTGAAGGGTGGGGCAGCCGTTGTAACTATACTGAGACCTTAGAACTTATATCTCAAGGTGTTTGGTGCATTTACGTTGTAGATGTCTATGGGCTCCAGTAATTACTTAACACCAGGTGGGCTGTGAGCTCGTCCACACATGTAGGCAATAAAAAAAAACGTTTTATTACTAATAATAGAAGTTAAAATCAATAATTTAAATCAGGTAAGGATTTAATTAATATGCGTTGTGTTCATGTTCTTAATGAGCTATGAACCGGAAGAGAGGGTGATTTTTCCTATTCATTACACAAGTGAATGAATGATCTCACGATTTACCCGTTGTTCAGTAGTTAATAGAGCCTGTGGATATTATATAAACGCACCACATTGAGGCGTGAGGTCGAATTTCTAATTATATTGTATAGGTATGTGGAGAGTACTTAGCGGCAGACAGAGTCTTGACTCTTTAATCTTGTCGAGTCTTAACGAGTCTTGACTGTGCCCCTAACATTGCTAATGTCCTTGAGTGATGGTAAGCGCTCACCGTATGCTCATCTGCCCTTAAAAGTAATGAAAAAAAAAAGCCTTTCAAATCGGAACGCATGTCTGCTTCGCCGCAAAAATAGTTGAGATGTTGATAACTTCTGTAGTTACATACAAACTGTTATCGCTTCCTTCCAGACACATTTTTACTTTACTTCTACATTGGGATTTAATGACAGTTCGTTGATATTTGAAACTTTTGAATCGATTTCTTAGACAGCAATATTTTCTAAGAAATTATTGTTGTCGATTTAATGTCTTTTCTCTCACATTTTTGGCTTTGTTGCGATTTTTTTGTTTACTGAAATGAAAGACCGATTTGTGGTAGTTATATATTTTAATACTAGGACTAGAAGATACAATGGTGTTAATATGATACGAATTTCAATGAGCAGTAAGTAGCAGCTTCATTTTCTACCAATATATTATTATATTACTACAAAACATCGATAGATGTCGCTATTTTAAAAATCTCCACAACACAATTTATTCAAGCTTACAGAGAATGCCTAAGGCTCTAGACACGTCCTTACGCATCGATCAGATCCAATAACTCTTACATTAGACGCCTTCAGCTCGCCTAACACTAGGAGCAGGCTCAGGGACTTCGTTAAGTGCAACCTAACCCATGCATCGGCCCGCTGAGTTTCTCGCTGGATCTTCTCAGCGAGTCAGGATTCCGATTCAGTAGTTGTTAGGTCTCCTTCGGAGGCGCTCGGGCGGCTGTTAGCTAATCCCACCCCTCCTGGCTGAGCCTTTGCTCGCCCAGCTGTCCTGGTGAAACTGGAAAGGCCTAAGATCGTTTTCAAAGTAAAATTCAGAATAATGACTTTTCAGTTACATAATAAAAAAGAAGAAAAACGTTCCGAGCGAGACATCGGCTCTTAGAATTTACGTACTTTTTCAACAAATAAAATAGCTGACACTCATTTCCGGAGCGTGTAATGAATGCGCTTCGTAAGTGATTGTACGATAAGCAGCTGTGATAAGTATTAGCAGCACTTAAAGCAAATGTTGGTTATCTTAAATATTTAAATTGTTTACCGATTTTGGTAACGACAATTAAAAGAGAAATGTGTGCTTAGTGCGAGTTTTTTAACGTTCTCGATAGCGTAAAAGTTAGCTCATATTTGTATGGAATGGGATTGTTTGCGTACGTTTGCCGCTAGGGGCGCTGTTCCAACTGCATACAAAATTGGGTTAACTTTTACGCTATCGAGAACCTTATAAAACTCGCACTAAGCAAACTGGTCTTAAAAGTAGGCAGATTCTCTTCGGAGCATTTTTATGAATGCCTTTATTCCAGTCTAGATAAAATTTATTTAAATTGTCTAGAGTTACATCACAAATAAACAAATAGCTTTAAAATTCAACAGTAAATACAAAAGATAATTTAATGGAAGCTGAGAATTTTTGGCGAAAGCAAATAACACATCGTAGACACAATCGCACAAAGCATCTTACTTCGATTACAATTCTAAAGGTGTGGATATTTAAAATGTTGATTTAATGATTACGAATATCAGCAAAATTTTTAACGCATTAAAATATAATTTTATGTGAACGCTGATCACACCGACATCTACTGAATTATTTTTGTCTAAGACATATTACTCTTGTTCTAAAACTGAATGTATGATATTTTTCGATAGACAATGAACCTTAAAACTACTTCTAAACACATATTTATATATTTTTCACGAATACCTATGAACATATTTATGATAATAATAATAATAACGGTTTGATTTCTGGCTTTTACTGTTTCTTAATCTGACTTTTGATAAGCAGTTTTCTCGATTATGTTAGATACAGTTTTTTTTCCTGCAAGTATTCTGAAGGTGTTATGATCTGTATCTTATGTATCAGTTATTTACCATGTTACCTTTTTAGAATGAATTGAAATTAAGCCGTAACTCGTTCTTATTAATACGCTTTTGTTATATTATTATGTTAGTATGTAACGGAATCTTTGAACATGATTTTGACCCCCTTCAAAACGTCTGATTAACTCGAAATTTGGTATACTTATTAAGGACTGATGACAAATTAATATTTAAAAAAAATGAAAAAAATGAAATTCAATTAAAAAAAAAAGTAAAAAAAAACGCTTTTATAGAAAATACAACAAAAAAATAGAAAATAAATTTTAATAAATTTGAATTAAACGCTTTTTTTACAATAAAATCATTTGTTCCTGCACAATTTTTAATTCAAATTTATTAAAAAATGTTTTTTATTTTTTAGTCTGATTTTCTATTAAAGGGGATTTTTTTAGTTTTTTTAAACTAGTACTTATTTTATATCGACGATTCGTGATCACTTTCTAAAAACAAACACTTCCCATTATTCTCAGCCGAACACAAAATGATTGTATGTGGTCTACGAGAACTCTAAAACATATTATTTAATGTGAGAATTTTGTAATAAATTATTTAATTAATCGTCTTCCGTGTCAGGAACCAGGTTTGCATCGGTTCGGCTTTCCCCTTCATGGTCACGTGACCGCGGTACGTCAGCTCGAACTGGTCATCGTGGTTGTCATCGCGCATGAGATAGCTGAAAGAGTAATTGAAGTCTTTAAGCACTGAACAGCCTTCGAGGAAATCGTTCGGATGGAAGAGGTATCTGCAATTAAAATCGCGGTGTATACAGAAACAATAACGCTTGAAGTGGACAAGCCGTTGTTCTTTTGGCTGATGACCCTGAGCGACGGTGACCAATAATCATCAAGCGGGCGTTTGCAATGTCTGAAGGTTTAAGTTGATTCCCCCCAAAAAAAATTGCTTTAATAAAGGCTTTGTTACTATAAAATATATCGATATTGTTTAATAATTCGTTAAAGCCTCATAGGGCCAAACAACAAAATGATACTGAGCATAATTTGGTTCTCCGAAAAGGCGAAGATAACGTTGGCGCGAAATGGCCCCTCTATACATTTATACTATGTTTATGCGGCGGATCCACTAAATTAATTACATCTTCACGCAAAAATATTTTTATAACAATTCTTCTTCTTCTTATTTCTCCTGCCCTTCGGCCAGTCGGCTGGGGTCGGCGCAACAGTTTTTCACCTTCCATACTCCTATATCATATACCATTTCTTCGCTCACTCTCCTCTTACACATATCATCTTTCACGCAATCCATCCATTTCTTCTTAGGTCTACATCTTCCTTTATTTATATCCTTCCACATTCATAGTCAACACTCTCTTACCAACCTCATTTTCATTTCGTCTCATCACACGTCCATACCATCCCAAACGCGCACTTTTCAGCTTCTCTGTCAGAGGTGCCACTTTTAGACTTCGTCTAAAACTAAAATTCTAATTTTTATAACAATTAATGACTTTATTTTTGTAACAATGAACGACTTTGGAAATTGGCATTGGCAAATCAAACTTAAAGATCATCTTTAAAACGAACTAGATATTATTATGTATATTAAGAATTTCCTAAATTGAATTGTTGGGATACGCAATATTAATTGATAAGCGACTGGCATTGCAATCGGTAGGCAGCGGCTTGGCTCTGCCCCTGGCATTGCTGAAGTCCATGGGCGACGGTAACCACTTACCATCAGGTGGGCCGTATGCTCGTCGGCCTACAAGGGCAACAAAAAAAAAAAAACGTGCAGCATTGATAGGCCTCCCACAAGATGGACCACCGATTTGGTGAAGGTAATTATGGCAAACCTTGAAATATCCAGCAGTCTCCTTCAATTAATGATCAAAAAGCCATAAAGTATTATCTGCATGTTTCTTAAATACCAAGCAACCAGTACGTTATTTCACAAAAAATCTAATACAATGCCTTTTGAAACATAAATGTGGACATCTTGTATGGTTTCATTAGTCTACAACAGACATAAGTAGATTATCGGACACTTCAATGGATTCTAAAAGAAAACACTGGGTTGTTTTATTGTATTTCCATCATTCACCCTTGAGGTTTTGCATTGAACGTATCATTCGTATATTAATATTTGCAAAAAGGTTTTCAATTCGTTAGTAAAAAATTGGATAGGACCTCATTGTTTTAATTACGTATACACAAAGAGAAAATACCTGGCAGACATTCGTGAAAGTTTCAAATTAATAATGAAGTTACTCATCTAAAGTTTGGGATCATTAAAATTTAATGTTTCACGAAAGTATGTTTTTTTTTAATGGATAACGAAAATTATAAATCTGCTGCAAATGGACGCATTCATGGAATTGTATTTTGAAGAGGTTTTCGAAAATTTAGATCGTGATGCTTTGATCAGTAGAATCAAAAGGAAGGAACTTGTTGAATATTTCAATACTGTTATCGACGGCTGTGCTAAAGGTTGTACATCTTTTTTTTTTCTAAACAACAGAGACTTCTCAGATAAGCATTTCGTGTTTTTCTATTAAATAGAAATCACTAACAAGGAATTTTTATTTTTTGATTGAATTTATATACGTAAAGTGAATCAAGTCGTTTTGAATTACAAAATACTGATCTTAAGTATAATGATAATTAAGGATAAAATACTTATCAAAACGATCTTCACTTTAGTTTAATGTGTTACATTTTATATTGATTTCCTCGGTAGCTTGCTTACTGATTTTATTTTTACCACAAAGCTCCAGATAGTATAGGTTTCAATAGCCGGGATTGAGTATCGTTGCAAAGAAATTTATCATTTGGGCGCCAGGGTTATTGTTATGTTCAATCTCATTTTATTATGTGTCTGGCAAAATATTTTTTTTTGCTAAGATGGGTGGACGAGCTCACGGCCTAACTGGCGTTAAGTGTTCCCCAAAGCTCATAGATATCAACAACGTAAATGCCGCTACCCACCTTCAGTCTCAATTTTTACAATACAACGGCTGCCCCAGATATCAAACCGAACGGCTGCCCCAGATATACCGATACGCACAACTGCTTTATGACTGGAATACATATATCGTGGTGGTACATATCCTTTGGGCTCACAAGATACCCTTCCAGTAAAGTAGCATCCATATTACCAGAAAAAATAGTTTGAAACAATTTAATGCATAGGACATAATTAAGACTATTAAAGATCTAAGTTGCGTTCAAATAATAAAAACCTTAAGCTTAACCGTTTTATTGTCTTGCAAAATTTTCAGGACAAAACAAGTCAGACGATGTAACATGTAAAAAGTTTGTTCTGTCAGCGATAAAGTACCACAACGATCGGAAATCTGACAACGGTGATGTATGTCTTATGGGAAAATATCACAATCTTCTGTATATAGCTATAAAATTGGCCTTTGATTGGGGTCTAAAAGACAACGGAACTGTAGCTGCTCTATTGGACGAATTGTACGCGTGTGAACGTACATTCGAGAGGATATTTTTAGGTTGGTTTTCTTTAGTCTTAAATAAAAATTTTTTTTTTTAGAGCCCATAGTCGTCTACAACGTAAATACGCCACCCGTCTTGAGATATAAGTTCTAAGGTCTCAGTATAGTTACAACGGCTGCCCACCCTTCAAACCGAAATGCATTACTGCTTCACGGCAGAAATAGGCAGGGCGGTGGTACCAACCCACGCGGACTCACACGAGGTCCTACCACCAGTTATGTACATATTTCCATCAAAAACTACACAAATCATGTTTAGGCACTTATACTTAGGCACTTTGGTTTTTGTAAATTCGTCGTAATTTTGTCGTCAAAATCGTTATTAGTTATCGTAATAGTTATTTTGATATTTGTTCATTCCAGGAGCAATTTTTGGCACCTCAGCACCGTATTTTTTGGCTGGATGGAAATCGGATTTCTCGAACAGGGAAGAAAACATTCACGCTTTAGTTTTCTTCTTAGATCATGCAACGAACGCCTGTTTGGAATACACAGAAGATAATAAAAAGTATCGCTTCATAGACGTTCCTTTAGAAAGCTGCGGAAGAGCTTCTCCAGTCAGAGTTGTCATTCAAATGGGAGCTTCGGAAATACTGCTGATACTACTAAGGTTCGGCGCTAAGATAACTGCAGATAAAGTATCAACAAATCCAATAGAATCTATATTAGATAAGCTATTGGAATATAACAGAAAATATCCATACGAATTGATTTCATGTTTGAAAATAGCTCTGAGAGCTACTGAGAGGATAACATTCACGATCGACGCAAACGCTTCTGAATACCTTGAGTTACCTGAAGGGTATAATTTTCAAAGGAAACTGGCACTCGAAAAGTATGGAGAAATTTTAGAGGACCATTTGATTCCAACCACGAGGTGTGGTTTAAAACCGGTTGAATTGAAGCACATTTGCAGATGCAAAGTGAGAGAGATATTGTGGCGCAATTTCGAATTGCCGTTCGGTATAGAAAAATTACCCGTCCCGGATTCGTTGAAGAAGTATTTAGATTTATTGGATGATTAAATTTTGAATGCATGTAGCTGCGTTGATGAACCCTCCACTACTTTTTGTTTTAAAGCAAAGATGTTTAAAATCAACACAATGCTAATAATATTATGATAGAGTAATTGAACTGCCTGTTTGAACTAAAAACACAATAAATATCGAAAGGAATTGAAATTCTTTTTTTTTTAAACACATCCTAAGCAGACGAAAGTGATATCGAAAATCTAAAAACAATCCTCATCATTAATCGAAAGATGACTACTGCTATTGCTGGATGCAGACTTCCCCAATGCTCTCCATAAGGGTCAATTCTGCATAGCTTACATTAATTCTTAGAAAACTAAGCCCTTAACTGAAATCTTACTGAACTCAAAACCAGGTAGGTGGTGGTAGAACCTCTTGTGAGTCTGCATGGGTAGGTACCACCACCTGGCTATTTCTGCCGTGAAGCAGTATTGCGTTTCGGTTTGAAGGGTGGGGCAGCCATTGTAACTATACTGAGACCTTAGAACTTATATCTCAGGGTTAGTGACGTATTTACGTTGTAGATGTCTATGGGCTCCAGTAACCACTTAACACCAGATGGGCTGTGAGCTCGTCCATCCATCTAAGCAATAGAAAAAAGGTAGACCCGAAAACAGACAACAAAACAATCTTTACTTGTATGTATCCTCGCTGACATTAATGGTCCCGGGAACGCCAGTAGTTTCGCAGCGGCTGGTCAGGTTTACCGTATTGCCGAAGAGGCAATAACGAGGCATGCGATGACCGATCACACCTGTCACGACCTCCCCGGAGTGAATGCCTATAGTGATACCCTGGAAGGTAAAACAACACTGAGACGTAAGATTTAAGACTCAACTACTATATTTTTCGACAACGGCTGCCCCGTCGATTCGATTTTACTGTCTTCAATTAATTAGTAAAATTTTATAAAATTTTATACTTAATAAAAAATTATAAAATTAACAAAATTAAGACGAGATTAAATCATAAAAGTAATTTTAGTTATATAAGACGACTTGCAGAAATCGATGAAAATGCTACATCTATTATTTAATTAAATTAAAATAAATCCAACTTGGGGTGCATGGTATCAGTAGTTATAAATATTTTATGATCAGATATGAGTAGAAGGGTTATTTTGATAATATCCTGAAAAGCACCCCCGCTTTTTTACAATAAAATAATTTTTTCTTACACTATTTTTAATTAAAATTTATTAAAATTTATTTTCTATTTTTTAGTTGGATTTTCTATAAAAGCGTTTTTTTTAGTTTTTTAGATTATTATTTATTTTTCATTTTTTAATTAAATTTCTATTTTTTCAATATATATTTTTTATAAATATTGAATTGTCATCGCTCCTTAATAAGTATACCAAATTTCGAGTTAATCCGACGTTTAGAAGGGGGACAAATTCATGTTCAAAGATTCCATTACATACATCTGAACCTAATAAAATCGTATTCAAAAAAAAACACCCGAAGTCCTCGAACATACCACAGGCTCTCCATCAACGGTCACGGTTTGGGACAGATCCATCATGTCCAGAGCCAGAAGAGAAATGTGTTTCGCGTGGGCCACTTCGTACTCCGGCAGACCAGACACCGCCATGTACTTATCCCCTACTGTCTCCACCTATGCATTTTAAAATGATTTTCAAATTGGAATAAAAACCTCTAAATTAACTAAAAAACCCGGAACTATTATATTTATTTATTTATTTAACTTCATGCACACAAGTACAATGTGGTGTAGAGAATCATGAGAAACCAAGGTTGGTGTAGAGAATCATGTGGTAAAAAAAAAGGTGCATTAATTAAAGTGAAAATAACCAAACTGATAATAATATTTTATACAAATCTTCTATTCTTTTTCATAAACTTCAAAATTGGTATGCAGATTATTTATCCAAACATTTGAACTTCCATTATGCTGTTCCTTCTTAGTAAGTTGTGGATAAATGAGCATAATAATCTATTATTACGACCTATCCAGTTAACTGATATACCTTATTTTCTTTGACTTGAAATGCTTAGAGATCATGCCGTTTTCGCTTGCTTTACTCCAAAAACAGCACTGTACCTTGTAAACGTTGGGATTTCTCTTCGGATCCGTGAGAACATCGAAGGCTGTGTACAGGTCATTCAGCATCCTCACAATCTTCATAGCTCCCTTATGGTCAGAGTTCCTAGCACAATAGTTGGCAAAGCCCACGACTCCGCTGAAGAGGAGAGTGACCGGATCATAGCGGCGTGCCGGGACTGGACGTTGATGACGCAGCTCTGTCGCTACGCTTATCGGCAAAACTGAGTACAGAAGTCTAAAACAGAAACATAGCGGGTTTCACTTTTTTTTTAATTCCTACCTAAGCTGATAGCCTTGAGAGGCTATATCAGCGGAACCTTAACTAGTAGGTGAGCTCACGTGGCTCAAACCTGACGACGTTGCTAACACGAACCCTAGCAAGAACCGTGCTTCGCAGAATCTACCACCGGATCGGAAACGCGACCCACTGAGAAGATCCGGCGAGAAACTCAGCGGGCTGTGTCTGAGGGTTAATTTACTCGTCGAGCCCTTCGTCGCAAGCGACGGTTTCGACGAGAACGATGACCGGAGACTCACAATACATTTATTTAGAGATATTGATTTTTTTCTATATCTTGTTTTCTGGTGGTAGGGGGTCTTGTGGACTCGCACGGGCAGGTACCACTTCACTGTAAAAATAACCACTCTGCTTATTTCTACCGTGAAGCAGTAACGCGTCTGAAGTTTGAAGGCGTCGTGGCCTAAATGATAAGACGTCCGGAGCTTTCGTGTTGAGCGATGCACCGGTGTTCGAATCCTGCAGGTGGGTTACCAATTTTTCTTATGAAATACGTACACGACAAACGTTCACGATTGACTTCCACGGTGAAGGAATAACATCGTGTAATAAAAATCAAACCCGCAAAATTATAATTTGCGTAATTACTGGTGGTAGGACCTCTTGTGAGTTCGCGCGGGTAGGAACCACCACCTTTGCCTATTTCTACTGTGAAGCAGTAATGCGTTTCGGTTTGAAGGGTAGGGCAGCCCTTGTAACTATACTGAGACCTTAGAACTTATATCTCAAGGTGGGTGGCTCATTTACGTTGTAGATGTCTATGGGCTCCAGTAACCACTTAACACCAGGTGGGCTGTGAGCTCGTCCACACATCTAAGCATCAACAAAAAAAAACGCGTTTTGGTATGAAGAATGGGGCAGCCGTTGTACCGTAAAAACTGAGAATTACAACTCATATCTCAAGGTAGGTGGCAGTATTTACATTGTTTATATATATGGGCTCCATTAACCATATAACATGAGGTGGACTGCCACCTCATTCATGTGTATGTATTTATGTAATATATTTATTCATAAAAAGTTACACTTTCATTTAAACCATGCCCCGCAAAACTGCTTACGCAGTTTGACTGCACAGGTAACTCGCTTTATATAAACATCGCTTATAAATTATTAAATTAAGTTATATTAATACAATTAATTTACGTAAATGGTTGCAACGTATTTAACAAGTGTTTTTTTAATAAACTTTTAAATTTAGCAAGTATAAGCTCACGTCTTAAGTCCTCGGGTAAACTATTGAGTAAGTATGGAACTCGTTTTATTAACGTTCTATCTCCATAGTAATTTTGTACCATGGGTATTTCAAATTTACCTTTGGACATTGACCTTGTGTCAGTTTTATGTTGCAGCAAGTTAGTTAAACGATCCTGTTAACTATGATCGTTTACAAGTAGAATATATTTATGTTTCAAGCTAGCAGGTAAAATTTTGCATTAATGAAATTCATTCATCTAAGCAACAAAAAATATATGAACAGGCCTGCGAATTCAATTTCAGATTTTGATTTTAGCTAGACAGTATTGATAGTGCCCAAGAAAAAGACTATTAGAGTTAGAACGAGAGAACGAGAATATTGCAATAATTATGTTTAAATTCTTAAATACCTATCCGTTTTCTGCTTCTCCGAGTCCAGTTCCCTGAAGGTCTGCTGGAGTTTGTCGGTCAGCACTTCCAAGTTCTGCGTTAGTTTGTAGTCAGCTTCGAACTGTTCCGACATGAGTACGAGATCTCGGGTCGCGTCATGAAGTGGAATGTCCGAAATGCAGAGTCCACGACTAACACAAATGGAGCGTTTGTTAAAATACTTAAATAGCATTGAACACTGAGCATTGTCATTTCTAAGTCTACTAACTAGTCTAGAATTTTCTGGGAATGGATACTAGATAGTTATAGACATTTGTACTATATATATGAACATGCTTCGAATCATACAAATAAATAAATGTATGTAAACTAGCTAACCCGGCAGACTTCGTAGTGCCTAAATCGAGAAATAAAAGACCTAAACTTTTGTATAAAATAAACTTAAAACAAACAAAAGGAATCCGTCCGACGGGGGACACATCAAAGGAAAAACAAAATTCTTATTTTTATTTAATTCCGAGCATTTTCATATTTATCTACCTTTTAAACCTTCCCTGGACTTCCACAAATAATTCAAGACCAAAATTAACCAAATCGGTCCAGCCGTTCTCGAGTTTTAGCGAGACTAACGAACAGCAATTCATTTTTATATATATAGAAGATAGAAGATAGAAGAAGAAGGTAGAAGATAGAAGAAGAAGAAGATATATAGATGATACTAGATACTTGTGGACCTTTGTGTTATATATACATACTTCTAATCGTACAAAATGTTTAAAAACTAAAAATATACCCTATAATAATAACTAATATTAAAATTAAAATTGTCATTTTTATACTGGTTTTCCAAGTCGAGATTTATTAGACTAAATTGTATGATTATCGATATTTCATGTAGAAATTATAGTTTTGTACGTCTTGAAGTTGGTAAAAATGACGTTAAAATATTTCGATAAATACATGTATATACTTATAGGTCAAACTAATAAGAACGTTAAAAAACGTGGTCTATAATTCTAATAACGTAATACATAGAAAGTCTGAAAACGCAATACAACTGAAGAAGATTTTTACTGGTCATACTACAGATTTACTTACCGCGTGAGATCATCCAAGTTGGTAACGCTCGGGTAGCATTGAAATACTACCACATCCGTTTCAGGAATGTAGAGCATTTGACCCTAAAACATAAAGTTACACAGCCTTTTGAAGTGAAACTTCTAATGTAACTTCTAACAAGGTTGCGTTGAACATTTAACGCTACCATACTATAAAGAGACAGAGCGATACTGTATGTTTTTTTTATGATTGAAGGATTACTGGTGGCTCGGAGGCCTTTTCAGTTTTACCAGGACAGGTGGGTGAGCAAAGGCTCCATCAGGAGGGGTGGGATTTGCTAACAGCTACCCGAGCGCCTCCGAAGGAGACCTAACAACTCAAGAGCAACTGCTTCGCGAATGAATCTACAACCGGATCGGAATCGCGACCCGCTGTGAAAATCCAGCGAAAAACTCGGTCGGTACATGTCACGAAAGGTTATATTAGGATTGCTGTTAAATTGTGACTGGCGATACGCAAATTATTGCTACAGATCTGTGTATTTCTTGCATTTATAATATAGTTGAGACTTCGAACTCATGGCTGGTGATTCAGTAATAATTTGAGAGAAGGCGATTAATGAGCTCCTTCAACTAGAACGATCAAGTGGACAGTGAACCATCAATGGGACAGTCGCTTAGCGGAGTGGATCTGTATTTCTTGTTTATCATAAAAGAAAACCTTCAAGCGGAGAGACGCAATCTCTTCCTGAGGATCGGTGGCTCTCATCTCCTCTGGCTTCGTCTTCAGCACGTACACAGTATTGATATGGGCCAGAACATTAGCGAATGTCATTTCCAAATGAGGCCTCACCTACAATAAGAAACGATTTAAATATATTTATTGCTTTTACGGCCCACAAGCAAACACTCCATCTGATCCGTGGATATGATATCCATTCTTTATAGGTTCCGCTTACCGTATCCAAAACGTCGGTAATCTTGCATCCAGGTCTGGTGATCCTTGGTAGGAGACGAGAAACGGTCCTTCCAGCTTGAATGATGTTCAGTTCACGATCAAACATCAAATGGAATGGGAAAACACGGCAGAATGTCGCAGGACTGACTTTTGGCTCTGGAATAATAGCAAAATATCGTTGATAATTTTAATATGTTTTTCTATACAATTCAACGTGCATTTTCAGATATAATATTATTTGTAAGCTGGAAATAAATGACATGAAATATATAAATAGGTACATTTTAAGGACAGGATGACGCAGTATGAATTTGAGTTACTTCTGCAGATAAATGATTCATTTTATTTTAAAGAGTAATTCAATTTTTTTTGGAACGAAGTTCCTTACGGCAGGCTTGGAGGAGATAGGAATTTTGCTACGCGACCGAAGTGAAAAAAATGTGATAGTAAATCGTAAGAAAAAGTCCGTGGAATAAAACCGTTAAATGAGACGCGCGCAGGCGCGACAGTCGTATACACAAGCGAGTAGGTATAATACCTTTCTCTTTCTCCTTCTTTCTTTTCGTTCTCTCATCCCTTCTCTCTCTATTTTGTAATTATTAATACTGAATTTCTAAAATACTGAATTTCCTAAATACTTTCCTGTACTTAAATAAAAAGTAATCAGCAAAATTTAAGAGAAAAATCAAGAAAACCTATATAAAATTGAGCACGATTTTTTTTTTTGCAAATTGTGTCGATTCTACATTAGCCGAAGGAATTTCGTTCCTACCTGGTGTCCCACGACACCACATCTTTTTCTTATTGCCTAGATGTGTAGACGAGTTCACAGCCCACCTGGTGTTAAGTGGTTACCGGAACCCATAGACATCTACAACGTAAATGCGCCACACACCTTGAGATATAAGTTCTAAGGTCTCAGTATAGTTACAACGGCTGCCCCGCCTTTCAAACCGAAACGCATTACTGCTTCACGGCAGAAATAGGCGGGGCGGTGGTACCTACCCGTGCGGACTCACAAGAGGTCCACCAGTAAAAATAAAATTACAAACACACTTTTGCTATCCAGTGTCAATATTTACAGGCTCTTACAACCTCGAGAAGCTTATCGTCGCTGTCAAACCAAAATCTGCTATGTGCAAAAACTCTATTTTGAATTAACGAGTAAAAACATTTTCGTATAAAATTTTATATGAAGGTGAATTATTAAGAACTATATCAAATGAAAGCTATAGATAAATATTAAAGCTATAGACACACAACAGATTTTTTATACGGTAGATAGGGCTGTGAACTATACGAAAAGGTCAAAAAGTAAATATCTCAAAAAGTGCACATAGCAGATTTTGGTTTGACAACGACGTTATGTTACCTATGTCTGGGGTAATTGAGTAGAGTAGAGTTGAAACGAAGTTGAGTAAATGCTATTCACAAGCTATAAGCGAAGATTGAGCCTTATATCTTAAGAAAAATCAAACAAAAGCCTCTTGAATTTTTAATCTTCTTAATTGAAACATATTTAATAATTTGTACAATGCTGTCCAACGTCACATGTGGCTACATCTACTTCATAACGGTTAAGGCTTCTATGTATTTTAAGTAATATTTTTTTTTTTGTATGTTTTCTGAGCTTATTAATTTACATTGTAACGAGTGATATATTGTATATGTTCTTCAGGGCTAGGTTTTTTTTCTTTTTCTTAGATCGCAGCCCACCTGGTGTTAAGTGGTTACTGAAGCCCATAGACATCTACAGCATAAAATGCGCCGCCCACCTTGGAATATAAGTTCTAAGGTCTCAAGTATAGTTACGACGGCTGCCCCACCCCTCAAACCGCAACGCATTACTGCTTCACGGCAGAAATAGGCAAGGTGGTGGTACCTACCCGCGCGGACTCACAAGAGGTCCTACCACCAGTAAGTTTTGTATATAAAACTCTCCCACTTATTTATACCAGCAAATTTTGTTGCATATTTTGCAATATTTGAATCAAGTCGCCCTAAACCGGATTTAGCTTGTAGTTGTGTTGTAGGTATGTAAACTATCTGCTTTTGTTGGTAATAGATTAGGTTGAAGACAATATGTGACTAACCAAGAGACAAAGTTTCAATCTCAGCAATTTCCGGAGCAGAAACTCGACCGGTCGTAGAAGTTTCGGTGATCAAAAACTGGACGTGGTCACATTCCTGTTTAGTCTTCAAGATTTCCACTTTGACTTCCGTGTTATGAAGCTTGCTTGCTACGGTCTGAAAAAGTAATAAGATACAAGTAATATTAAATGAGTGTTGATGTTAATCTTCATATTTAAAAACGAAAGAAAAATAATTGTTATTTGAAATGTTTTTTTTTGTAGGTAACAACAGAGCGAACAGTTAACTAATTATTCTTATGACATCTTATCACATAGCGTGAGAAAAAAATCGTATTTGTGACGACCGTTTCGCAGCTGTTTCTGCTAATACTTCAGTAAAACTTTTTCATGTAGTGATTAAAAATTTCAAGACATAATAATTAAAAAAAACGGTTCTAGAAAATTTGTAATGCAGTAAGTATAAATAAGCTAGGTGATAACGGAAAGTGACGGTAGAATAAAATCAAAAATGTAATTAAAAACATTTACTTTTACTATTCCGATGACGATGTGTTCTAGCCCTGGCCTATCTGAATAGTAATGTAGAATCAAAGCCCCGTCTTCAGGTCTCTCGGTGCATCGGAACGAAGGCGATCGCATGCCAGGGTACAGCGTGCCTAAGTGATCATGTAGCCCGTCCAGGTTCTGTTAGAAAAAAAATAGGTAAGTCAAGTATAGCTTAAGAAAGTCATCATGGCCTAAAGGATAAGACGCTTGGTGCACTCGTAAGGAGTGTTCCAGTGTTCAAATCCCCCGTGGGCATCTATCAATTTTTTAAATGAAATGACACTTTACGAATAGATTGAATGATGAAGAGGTTACATCGTGTAATAAAAATCAAATAGGAAAAAATATTGCGTAATTATTGATGGGAATACAGCCTTGGCACATTCCAAAAAAAAAATTATGTAACATTTTCAAGATGCAAAGAACATCGTGTAGCAAATGTAAATCATCGTTAAAATAAGCAAGATAGTAATAAAATCAAATAAAAATGCTTTATATTTAAGTAAGCATTCACAAGCGCTTTTCAATTGTAATCGATTTATGACCGGAATGAAGTTTTATCACTCAGAAGAATTGGCAAGAAATTGTAATCTTACTATTAGATAAATGTATAAAAAAATTATAATAGACAGAATAGAAAATATTTATGAATTGTAATGTGTATTGTGAAATAATAATAAAAAAACAACCATTTACTGCGTCCGCTACACAGTAACAGATCACAGGTGAATTGCCGGTATGTAAGAAATATATTTCGCTATCCCACGCTAGCTGGACGAATTACATACCCGATACTGTTGACCGAATGGTCATTACGGATTATCCCGATCCATTAACGGTGCTTTTAGGTACCACAAGCACCGGCCACCGTCCTCGTCGAACCCGTCGCTTGCGACGAAGGGCTCGACGAGCTAATTAACCCATAGACACAGCCCACTGAGTTTCTCGCCGGATCTTCTCAGTGGGTCGCGTTTCCGATCCGGTCGTAGATTCTGCGAAGCACTGCTCTTGCTAGGGCCAGTGTTAGCAACACTCCGGTTTGAGCCCCGTAAGCTCACCTACATGTTAGGGCGAAGTTGAAATAGCCTCTCAAGGCTATCAGCATAGGTAGAAAAAAAGCTAATAATAATAGTTACTTGTAAGAAGTCCCGCGGCGTCGCACCGAGTACTTGAAGTATCTTATCGTATCCCGAATCTTGGCAGAACTCAAAGAATGTCTTCCCGAACAACTCTAAAATCGCGTCGGCTGGGATTTCTAATAAAAAATAAACATTCAATGAGCATCATTCACTACAGCCCGATTGAAACTTAAACAAAAAAAACAGTGGATCCGGCTGCAAAATTTGCCCACAATCGTTATAGCAGCTCCGCCGATTTTTTGTACTTCTCCTTAATCGCATGGCAACCGGTTACTTGCGATATCAATAATACCAGCGTCCAATTTATAAAATCTTCAATTATGATAAGCTTTGCTGTGTAAAACCAAGCAGAGCGAAAATAAATGAAAAGCTAATTCAAGCTGGACATGGAATGAAATGTTAAATCAAACAAAATTACTTAAAAAACTGTGGGGTTTAAATGAGATTTTAGTAGATTCTTTGGAAGAACCCGAACGTCCAACGAAGTATTTTCATTTTCTAAAAATTGGGCACTTCCACAGATGCTAAATGCCACTATCATCATTCTCATTACTAAACGTTTACCTGAACGTAAGTCTGTGAGAACACTTAATTAACAGACTGAATTAAATTAGATTTCGCTGTTCGTATTTCGGCCAAAAAGTGTAGCAATCAGACACTAGACCAATAGTGTTTATAATGCGGTAGATAAACATTCTTGGTAAAAGATAAGACCTTTTCCCAGTAAATGGACTGAAAATTTGTATACCCTTTTTTATTGCCCGTGTAGACAGAAGAGCATACAGCCTACGTGATGGTAAGTGGTTACTGTCGCCCATGGACTTCAGCAATGCCAGGGGCAGAGCCAAGCCGCTGTCTACAACAAACTCCTGAATAAAACCAAAAATGTACAGCTCAATCGCTATTTACCTTCTTTTTTTTTTTATTGCCTTTGTAGGCAGACGGGCATACGGCCCACCTGATGGTGAGTCGTTACCGTCGCCCATGGACTTCAGCAATGCCAGGGGCAGAGCCAAGCCGCTGCCTACCAAAATTACTTATCTAAAACAATCACAAACCGATTGTATTTGTCTTTAACAATCTAAATTTTCGATGATAATTAAAAAATAATGATAGGAATAAAAAATGCTTACGCAGAACCTCCACAGCGGCGGTGATCAAATTATACGTGATTTCATCTTCATAAATCTGCCGCACAAGGAAGCTGCCCTCCATCGCTACGTCGGCTTTCTTCCTATAAAGAAGAATACGATTAGGAAAACTTCACAATAGCCAATACTATAGTTTGCTACGACTAGTACAGCAGTATGCATTATGTAGTTAGGAATAATTTTTTTTAATGATTGGCAGCACATTATTGCGATTCTGTTTAGTGGCTATAAATTCTGTAGATATAAGAGTGACGCTATTTGAGTCTCATTTCCGATTTATTGTGCTTCAAATCACAACTGTGCTAAAGGATTCTTCAGTATACGAAAGCAAGTTATGGTAATTTTAAGTTAGAGAAGGATTATCTCACTTTATAGTCTCCCATGTTTCTTCGTCAAATGTTTTTATCACGAGCAGCTCAAGAGCGTAATTAACGAACCCATACTGAAAACAAAAAGTCAAGTTAAATTATTTTTCAGTACCCGGGTAACTTTGAATTAATAAAAATAAATAAATAATTGAATGTAATTTACCATCTTGGCGCTTTGACCTGTTAACCTGAAAATATAACGTGCTTTGATTCAATAAAGTAATGAAAATATTGTTTGTTCCTATGAAATTGTGTGAAAAACTTCACCTAGAATCACTAGCGAAACCAAAAAATTAAAAGCCTCGGATAGAGGGCGCTAAAACATAAATCTGATGAGAATACATGTTGAAAACTCTTTTACTGCCCCCTAGATGGCGTAGTTTCCTGTTTTGTCTTAAAATAATGTTATTTGAAAATACGATTCTTAAATTTTACATGTTTTTTTACTGTAACAATTCTGAAACAAATTCGAGATTACTAAAAATATCTAATAACATTAATCTCAGCAACAACTTCACAATAACAAAAAAAATATAATCCAAAATAAAATATGTTTATAGTAATAAAAAATCATTGTGACCCTATGAAATTTTCTTGTTCAGAATGTAAATATTTCTCTACAAATTTGGTTTTTTTTTACAGAAAACAAAACACTTTAAGCTCTTACATACATACCTTTTCCACAAACAAAACGTTAGTGTGCTTTAAAAATGTAATGATAATAATATTACTTCACTGAAACCTTACAGCACTCGATCAGTATACTTGATGTTTATAATATTTTAGAATAATGTAATAGAGTCTCTTTAACAGCGACCATCCGCGCCAAAAGCCAGGCGCACACTGACGTAAAACCAGGGTCAACTAATGAGGCATTGTTCAAAATATGAACATCGAACGGCTCTTGAATATTAAAAAAATAGAACTTATACATAATCAATAATATTTGCAATATTTTTATTTAGTTAACAATTTGATTTTAGGCATTTTATTGTATTTTAATGTTCATACCGGTAACGACATCTAGATAGTTTTTCGCACAGTATTTGTTTGTCTATTCAACCATAGATGGCGATAGTTGTATTTGAATTCGTAAACCTGAACTTAAATTACAAACGTTTTTATTATAACTATTATGTTTGTTGTTGCATAAAATTTGTAGGATAATAAAGGTCATTTTTCTTTTTTTTTATCACATTATGATGCAACTCGAGTTATTACTACGATTTTCCCACCTTTCAGCTGTTGTAGGTATGTCTTTATTCAATTTTAAAGAATACTTTAATACATATAAATTTTATTACTAATAATAGAACGAAATACTTATAGCCCACCGAGTTAATATCGAACTACAGATTTCAGACCAAAACGCAGACATTAATAGGAGAATTAAGTTACAAAAAGCAAACATGCAATGGATACACAAAAATGAGCAGAATATAACTACATAAAATCACAAATTACCTACACATAGTTTTAAGCTTGCGACTATGCTACTTCACTTGATAGCGCGCAAGTACCGATTTTTCTAAAGTAATACACCTTTAACAAACGGTCAAGCGATTCCCAAGTTAAAAAAAATGCCAATAATTCATTAACATTGGATTACAATCGACACTTCGATCCCATGGCTTAAAGAGGCGACATTTAGAGACCACTAACCGAGCGGACCGTGAGAGATCCTTCACAAGTCCAGCGTGCTTAGTGCGAGTTTTTTAACGTTTTCGATAGCGTAAAAGTTAACCCAATTTTGTATGCAGTTGGAACAGCGCCTCTAGCGGCAAACGTAGGTAAATTATCCCATTCCATACAAAATATGAGTTAACTTTTACGTTATCGAGAACGTTAAAAACTCTCACTAAGCACACAATTATCGAAAAAAAACTGACGTCGAATTCTGCAGCCTGGAAGAAGCTAGCGACGGGTTGGCGGGTACGTCTACTCCTCATAGCCTAGCCTCGGCCTTCCCCTCTTTTGTGCATCTTTAGCGATACTCGCCTCCGCAAAAACTTCCTTCAAAAATATTGAACCAGCGCACCGCCGTCGTGGAAAATTTGTAAAGAGTTTTTCCCACTAAAAACAAAGAAGAACCTTTCAACAATAATACGCAATAATACTTAAACATTGTAAATATGAATAGTGAACACGGCTTCATAAACACGGCTCGCCCAGTTTTAATCCATTTGAGTAATTAGTAACCCAGCCGCTCCTAAGCAAATCAGAGGTCGGGGCATAGCGTGATCTTATCAGGTTGGGGTTTTTAAAATTCCCTATTTTGTTTTATTAGCATAACCATAACTTAGGTTATGAAATACAATAAATAATAGCTTAAAAAACTAACAATATACGCGTTTATAGAAAATCCAACTAAAAAATTGAAAATAAATTTTAATAAATTTGAATTAAAAATAGTGTAAGAAAAAAGAATTTTATTGTAAAAAAAGCGTGGGGTGCATGGTATAAGTGGCTATAAATATTTTATGAACAGATATTATTACGTAGAAGGGTTATTTTGATAATATCCTGAAAAACACCCCACGCTTTTTTACAATAAAATCATTATTTTTTTGCTACGCTATTTTTAATTCAATTTTATTAAAATTTATTTTCTATATTTTTGTTGGATTTCCTATAAAAGCGTATTTTGTTAGTTTTTTAGACTATTATTTATTTTAAATTTTTTAGTTAAATTTCAATTTTTTCAATATATTTTTAAAATATTGAATTGTCATCGGTCCTTAATAAGTACACCAAATTTCGAGTTAATCCGACGTTTTGAAGGGGGTCAAAATCATGTTCAAAGATTCCGTTACAAACATACATACTCCTGAAGCTAATAAAAGCGTATTAAAAAGAATATATTTCATGCCTGCGGGATTTGAACGCAGACATACATCGCTTGTAATAAGCTACAATACGCCTGCCCATTTCTGCCGTGAAGCAGCAATGCGTTTCGGTTTGAAGGGCGGGGCAGCCGTTGTAACTATACTGAGACCTTAGAACTGATATCTCAAGGTGGGTGGCGCATTTACGTCGCAGATGTATATGGGCTCCAGTAACCACTTAACACCAGGTGGGCTGTGAGCTCGTCCACCCACCTAAGCAATAAAAAAAAGACTGAGTACAATGACATTTAATAGAACCATTCCTTATATCTTTGACCGTGCTAATAGATTGGGTATTGACGAAATATGACCATAGATAATACACATAAATTAGTTATAGATAAGCAACTTAAGCACTCAACAAAAATGTTTACGGGTGTCTGCCACTAGATGGCTTCCCTTCAATTATTTTCTAATTGCTCCTGTAGATGGCAAAAACATATTAGCTATCTTATATTTTATTTATAATGAAGGATTTCGTAAATTTTCAGAAACCACAAATTGATAACATTTAATAAATTTGTCTATAACAAATAAAGACTTGTATTATTTATAATTTTTTTATTTTCCGTGCTTAGTTATAAACTATATAAAATATATATAAAATATATCACTAAATGCCTTAACGTTAACAACATATAAATTTAGGGGCATCTACTACAAGATGTCGCTAGTTTCAATACAAAAAAAATATGTCTTAAAGTATCGCAATTTCCGGACTCTGTTACAGACTCAGATATCGACGCATTCTTCACTGATGTTCCGGCTTGAACCAAAATATCCTGAAATATTCAGCGGGACGATGATAACGAGATGTCATTATATATTACGTCTTCTTTTTTCCACAAAGCAATGTTTAGTATTTTCATCAATTTAATCAATCTCAGACACAAATCCACTTTTACGGTATAATATCGTGTTTGGCAATTTATTATCTCGATATTTCGAACAATTTAGAGTTTTCGTCGTCGATAAGTCGTGTATGTGTTTTTGCTTTGAATGAGAGCACCATCGGCGCTTCTACCCGTGAAGAGTAAACAGAATGCGCCTTAACTTTTTTCTACGCGGATCTGGTCTTTCGGATCTGCAAACATCTTTCATCAGAATTCAATTACATTAGAAAAATTAAATAATGTTTGATTAGAATTAACGATCATCAAGTAAAGATTCATAAAAAAATTGGATTGCTTATTCGAGAGAACACCCATGACACACACAGCCCACAGAGTCTCTCGCAAAATCATCTCAGAGGGTCGCGTTTCCGATCCGGTAGTAGATTCTGCGAAGCACTGCTCTTGTTAGGGCTAGTGTTAGCCACGCCCCTAGGTTAGGCTGGCATAGCCTTTGAAGGCTATGCTTAGGTAAAAAAATAATTGAGAGATGTATTAGTCAGATGTTTGAATTTAACATTGTTTAGTCCAGTTAAAGTCGTCCGAGTTTACAGAAATGAAATTCAATAATTGTAATTTTAAATACACATCAACGCTTGAAAGGCAAACGTGACTAAGTGACAATAACCGCTTTATACATAAATGATAGGCAATAACCATATTCGATGCGCAAAAAATATATATTTCTAGGTCTATTAAAATCATTTCAATCCTACAGCTACTAGCTAGATTCTACTACAGCTAGATTCGTTAAAATAAATTTTGTTTTCAGATATTTCAAGTTTAGTCTACTGTAAATGTTCACGCATTGTCGCTTAGTCACGTTTGTCTTTCAAGCGTCGATATAATCAAAAATCTAGAGTGAAATGTATCAATTAAACTTAAAAATGCGCCAACATCGAGGGTAACAAATACCCTTTCAAATAAACAAACAAAATCTGTTTACTAATGGCGGAGAAATTGGCGGACATACAAAAAAAATAACGAAAACAGAACCTCCTCCTTTTTGAATTCGGTAAAACAGGGGTTCCTAATTGAAAAAAAAAATCGGGCGATTTTACGTATTGATTCGCAAAGACAAACAAATTGCTTTGAAGTAATTTATGGTTTTGTGTATTATCAAAAAATATATTTTTTAATTGAAAAAATACTACTTAGATAGGTGAACAAGTTCACGGCCTATCTGGCGTTAAGTGGTAACCGGAGCTCATCAACAACGTAAATGCCGCCCCCCTACCTTGAGACATGAGTTCTAGGGCTCCGTTTTTATAGTACAACGTCTTTACACCCTTCAAAGGATGTCCCACTCTTCAAACCCAAACGCATTACTGCGTAGCATTATCGTCGTAGAATTAGGGTTTTGGTACCTACTCAAGGGAGTACACAAGGTGTCCTACCACTAGTTATTACGTAAATTAGAATTGTTACAGGCTTACTTTTTATTACGCGAAGTTACTCCTTCATCGTGGAAGTGACTGAGGAACATTTGTAAAGTTCGTATTTCAGAAATAAAAAAAACTTGATACCTGCCTGGACGATTCGAACGCCATCACAGTCGTATCGCTCAATACGAACGCATCAGCCGTCTTAATCTATATATTATTATTAATACGTGAAGCAGAAAACTTTGTATCCCTTTTTACGAAAATTGTGCGGACGGAGGAGTATGAAATTTTCTACACTTATAGAGAATACAGAGAAGAAGTGCACAATGCTAATATTTTTTTAAATGATGCATAGAAGATACATTAAATCTATAAAGAAAACATTACACTCACTACATACCATGTTTTTGACGCACACACGTATGCATACTATTTGTCAAACTTTTGTTCTTGACGTCTGTTGTCAAATTGAGAATAGATTAAATATTGTTTGTCTTTGTTAATATTTTTTATAGTTTAGTCTTAGCGAAATTTGTGATTATAGAAGTATAAAATACAATCATAATAGCGTACAAGCTTACGATTCCAATTAATTATAGTCGAATTTCGACTACTGCGGGACCTCTAGTTTTCGTAAAAAGGGATACAAAGTTTTTGCTTCACGTATTAATATCATTGATTAAACTTCTCATCTTCCCGTTTCTCTATCACAGATAGCTTAAACTGCAAAGGGCTATAATATATGAACAATCTAAATAACTCAAGAGCTTAAGATGAATGGAATGGAAATTCCGGCGTTTTAAGCGCCCGGAACTACTTCGAGCGTGCTTGTACAATTAATTATTATCTCGTTGTGCAATACATTACAAATTGAACTAACTAACTTCGGTACATTAATCACGTAAATCATCGTATTTACAGTGAAACTATTTACTGGTGGTAAGAGCTCTTGAGACCGCACGGATAGGTACCACCACCCTGCCTGTTTCGGCCGTGAAGCAGTAATGCGTTTCCGTTTGAAGGGTGGGTCAGCCGTTGTAACTATACTGAGACCTTAGAACTTATATATCAAGGTGGGTGGCGCATTTACGTTGTAGATATCTATGCGCTCCAGGTAGGCTATGAGCTTGTCCAACCATCTAAGCAATAAAAAAAAGGTAGCATTGCGAATGCCTAAGGAATTTACTGTCACGGTTTTCTTAATTCCAGTACAATTGTCAAAGTTATTCTTATTGCTATGTGATTATAAACTCAGGATTAAACGATAGGCTAGAAGTTAATTCAGTATCTGTCCTGCGTTAATCTATACTAATATTATAAAGAGGAAAGATTTGTTTGTTTGTTTTGAATAGGCTCCGAAACTACGGAACCGATTTAAAAAAATCTCTCACTGTTGGAAAACTACGCTATCCCCGGGTGACATAGGCTATATTTATTATATTTTCAAAAAAATAGGGATCCTTACTGAAACTACAATAATGTAACCCAATGTGTAAAAAAAATACCTAAAATTCTTTACGTCGTGTGCTCTACTTCCCAATCGAAGCCGGGGCGGGCCGCTAGTTTTCATATAATCGGACATAAATCATTTTTAAATTCACCAAAAATTCCATTATACAATTAATCTGGCCCTACAGAATATTCCGGAGAGCTTCAAATTATGGACTGAACCTCTCAATTTCGGTGATCAAAGTAAAAATTTACAAAAAACCCTTATTTGCCGAGCACCTGTGCGGGTGTAATTACAGGTGGTGTCCAAAAGTGTCCCTTTTCCTTTCAAACAGGTAATTTCGCAGTTCCAGGGCGAGTCGCTGTACTAAACCTTACCCTTTTAAAAACGTTGTAAATTCGTGATTCTATTTGGGCTTGGTTTACGTTGCTGCGTTTTTTTTAAGTTAAAAGTTAATTTTAAAATTAAAAGATTTTAGATGTCATTTTGTATACAGCCTTCAAGTTACAGTCGTAAACAAAGGAAAATGTATTGTAAAAGGGGATTACCTCCCTAAAACTAAAATGTATCGAAAGGCCTGAAATTCATATTATTCACACAGCAAATTGTAGTAAAAATAAATAATAGTTAAAAAACTAACAAAATATGCTTTTATAGAGAATCCAACTAAAAAATAGAAATTTGAATTAAAAATAGTGTAAGAAAAAATAGTTTTATTGTAAAAAAGCTTGGGGTGCATGGTATCAGTAGTTATAAATATTTTATGAACAGATATGAGTAGAAGGGTTATTTATTTTGATAACATCCTTAGTAGAGTAGAAATTTCCTGAGTAGAAATTTATTTTCTATTTTTTAGTTGGATTTTTCTATAAAAGCGTATTTTGTTAGTTTTTTAAACTATTATTTATTTTTCATTTTTTAGTTGAATTTCAATTTTTTAAGTATTTAATTGTCATCGGTCCTTAATAAGTATACCAAATTTCGAGTTAATCCGACGTTTTGAAGTGGGTCAAAATCGTGTTCAAAGATTCCGTTACAAACATACATACGTCTGAAGCTAATAAAAGCGTATTAAAAATGACTAATAGCTCTTAGCTTTTAAATGTGATTAATATCTATTTTTTCTAATTTTCGTCTCTTTACCCAACTGTAAATTCTATCGGAAAGCCTGAAACCAAACAGCTGATGACATCACAGTGCGTGCTATTATTTGGCAACGAAGCAACAAACAAAATATCAGCGATGAGAACCCGGAGAAATGCTGAAAAATTAGGGTTGTCACGTACGTAAACTAAGTAATTGTTATTTGTCAATAAACAACTTATTATTAATGTAGTGTATGGTGTTGAAATTGAGAATTTTCATTAAAAATATGTACCTATGTAATGAATTTACCCATTACACTTAGGACGTCTAATTCCCCAATGTCACACATAAACCAAAAGCCCTACCATTCAGTAAGCGATCAAAAAATTAATCCTGTGTACTATGTCTCAACTCAAATCGCCTTTCCAAAGTAATGAATCTTAGCTAGTTTCATTTAAATTATATTAAATTGCTTTAGACTTGCTGACGATAGATTATGAAACGCTTTTAAATCAGTGGTTACTGGAGACCAATAAAGAGCATGCCATCTGCTACTAAGCATCGTAAGAGTTAAAATAATCAATCTCTATTTTAGAACGACTGTTTTCAAACCAGGATCGATGGCTGCAGTAACAGTTTTAATGCACAAAACGTATCGTAACTAGCTCAGCAGATTTCACAGACGTATCTATAGAGTTCTAAAAACCCACCAACTTGAAAAAGACTATTGTTTTTTTTTTGCTTGGATGGTTGGACTAGCTCACAGACAGCCCACCTCGTGTTAAATAGTTATTGGAGCCCATAGACATCTACAACGTAAATGCGCCACCCACCTTGAGATATAAGTTCTAAGGTCTCAAGTATAGTTACAACGGCTGCCCCACCCTTCAAACCGAAACGCATTACTGCTTCACGGCAGAAATAGGAAGGTTGGTGGTATCTACCCGCGCGGACTCACGATAGGTCCTACCACCAGGTTCTTCATTTTAGGAGTGGAAAAAAAAAGCGGAGTTAACCCTATAGACGGAACGCTCGGCATGTACATATGAATCGTCCTTGACCGAAGACGCCTTGAACAAATATGTGTTTAGTCATATTCATGTTATTGCTAGTTACATCATACTGCTGGCTCGAGGCATTGAAAATGTTTTAAGGATATTAATTGTAAGCATGGCGTGCGAAATTACACATTTCGTTTTTAACTTAAGAAAGGCATATTTTCTGCATCTTTTGCGAAGCGTTGTTGCATTTTTATCATTTAAAATTACTAAAGTCACTACAAAATAGTAAATTTTGCACGCAATCATCATATGGTCAATTTGACGTTGACGTTTATTCAACAAACATCAACCTAGTGCTTCTCTGTTTTAATTTTTAGTTTTAAAATATTATAACCACTTTATTTACATTAAATACAATATGAATAGTCAGGACTATTGTCCCTTTTTATCATCAAGTGTTATCTCACCATAATGTGTCGGAATTAAAAAATTTGTGAGCTCTTAGGGTGCGAACTGCAACTAATAACCTAATTACCCGTCAAAATAATTATTAGAAGTCATCGTGAACCAGTTCAGTGTTGTGTTATTTGTGTTGTTGTGCATTCAAGTACGTCTTAAGACGAAAAAGAAAAGTGATAGTAAAAATATTCATCTTTAGAAATTATATTCAAAATAATCAAATAATTCGTTGCAAAACCCAAAATATTGTTATGCTCAGACGCCATCTACTGACGTTTATCGGGTGAATGCTGAATAGTGCTACCAATCAAAAGAGGTCGCTACTGAGCGACGTTTGACTGATTTTGTGCACTGCTTGCTATCCGGCGATACTGGTCACTTTACCAAAAAATAAAATAAAACATGTCTCCTACGCATAAATACGGTTGCTGTTCCAGTCGAGCTGCTGCCACTGAGGTACTGAAATGTTGTGAATGCAAGATTCCACACCACTACGGATGTATTGATGGACCTGGAAAAAAACAATTCAAAGACCTTTCAGCTGACGTTAAATCATCGTGGATCTGTCCGTTGTGCGTGGTCAAGAGACCTAAATCTGACGTTTACGAACATCATGTGACTCTGCGCAAGAAGGACGCTGTTATTACTCATACGAGCTTAAATGATTTCCGCTCAATGATCCGTGAAGAGGTGTCCACCTTGTTGGATGAATTTAGAGCAAACATTCTCCGCCAGTTCGACCTACAAAGCACTGAAGTATTGAATCGTCTGAGTCGTGTTGATGATGCTCTGAGTAACTTACAGGTAAAATATGAAGAGGTAAAAAAGGATCTCAGTGACAAAACGAATATAATCACCATCCTGGAATCTGAAAACCAAGATTTAAAATCCACAATTATGGACTTGAGCTCCCGGTTGTCTAGGATCGACCAGTACTCACGATCAAGCAACATAGAAATACAGTGTATACCCGAATTTAAGTCTGAAAACCTGAACTCAACATTAAAGCAACTTGCTAATACAATAAATTATAATTTGAATGAAGCTGACATCCATATCTGCAAGAGGACATCCAAGTTAAGCAAGGAGAACAAACGCCCCCGCTCCGTCTTCGTCAAGTTTAGCTGCCCTAGAGTACGCGACGAGTTCCTGGCTGCCACCATCACGTTCAACAAGAGGGTTACTTCCAAAGCTGACAAGCTCAACTCCAGTCACCTGGGAATAGCGGGCGAGCGACGTCCTATCTACGTCTGCGAGCACCTGACACCTGCTATGAAAAATGTTCATGCGGCTGCTAGAGCAAAAGCTAAGGACCTAAATTATAAGTTCGTGTGGGTCAAAGGCGGTAATGTCTATATGCGCAAAACAGAATCTTCAGAATACAAGTTAATTAAATCAGTTGAATCTTTATCACTATTAGAGTGAATAAACAACGAATTTGTTAAAAGCTTAAGTAACTTAATGTGCTCGATTTTGTTGAAGTGTTTAATTACACTTCAGCATATTGTATTTTGTAAATATTTTATTTTTATTTTTTATTCTATACTTAACTCATCGAATGTGCTAAATTCACCTAATTTTAAGTATTGTTTTGATTGATTCTTTACTTCATTTTATTTACCCGACCTTGTCTAAAATAATAATATTTTTGTTTAATTACAAATTGATTTCTTGTCAAGTTGCAGTTCGCGCTTGTCAGCTTACGAATATGATCTCATTAAATAGTTTATCTTGTTATTATCAAAATGTTAGGGGTCTTAGACTGAGTACTGTGGAGATTCAACAACAACTGTTACTAAACAATTATGATATTATAATATTTACTGAAACGTGGCTCAATGGTAGTATTTTAGATTTGGAGGTATTTGACAACAGATATGAGGTTTTTAGAAGAGACCGAGAGAGCTCATCTATGTATAATTTTAGGAGAAGGGGAGGCGGTGTTCTTATCGCAGTAAAAAAACAGTTTGTAGCGTGGCGCATGTTTGAATGGGAGAGTGACTGTGAGGACGTGTGGATCAAAATTAAAAGTCGTAATTCAAATGTTCAGTTACTTAATCTGTGTGCAGTCTACCTGCCACCCCCCGTCACGGTCACAGCTCTCGATAATTATTTAGACAAATGTAGCGTAGGTTTTGACCAAAATTGTAGCACGATTATATTAGGCGATTTTAATCTAAGCGGGATAAACTGGGAGCTTAATGATGATGAGTCCTACACTACACCGAACAATTATGGTACCTGCCCAATGAATAGCAGTTTGATAGACTTTATGGCACTTAATGATATCGTTCAGCACAATCACATTCCCAATAGTAAAAATAAAATACTTGATCTTGTTCTCAGTAATACTCACAATAATGTTACAGTCAAAGAATGTACTCACCCACTAAGAGATATTGATGAATTGCATCCCCCCTTAGACATATCTATAGCAACGACAGTATTTATTAACAAAACTAGTCAGAATACAATCAAACCGAAATATAATTTCCGAAAAGCTAATTATGAAATTATTAACAATGAGTTAAGTGATATTAATTGGAATAATGAATTTAATGATTGCAGTAATGTAAATATATCAGAAATATTATAAAAAGTCATGTTCCATTTACACCCACATTTAAATATAAAAATTACCCTGTCTGGTTCTCACCATCCTTAGTAAAAATGTTAAAGCTAAAACACAAATACCATACCAAATACAAAAAACATAGAAATCCGTTAGACAAAATAGAATTCAATTACTTGCGTGCTGATTGTGAAAGGGTCATGCGTAAATGTTATAACGATTATATAATCTCTTTAGAAATTTTAATATCCAAGAACCCTAAATACTTCTGGTCGCACATTAAAAAGAAACGTAATTTTAGTTCTAACTATCCACCCACTATGAGTCTTAACGACGCAAAAGGTCACAGTGTAGATGTCATCAGCGATCTATTTGCAAAATATTTCTCTTCTGTGTTTGAAGCTGATGACAATGTGTACAGCAATATTAATGCTGACTGGATAGACACAAATTGTAGTATGCGGGCTGTTCATATTGAAATTAACAGTGTCAGACGGAAGTTGGAAAATCTGGATCTAACCAAGGGAGTGGGGCCAGACAATATCCCACCACAATTTATCGTTAAATGTGCTGAACAACTCTCCACACCCTTGTTTTTAATATTCAATCATTCATTATTATCAGGGATTTTCCCTGAAAAGTGGAAGGAAGCCCTAATAGTTCCCATACATAAGAATGGGAAAAAAGATCTAATAACTAATTATCGGCCCATCTCCATCCTTTGTACATTTGCTAAAGTCTTTGAAAGTTTAGTTTATACTCATATTTACAATCATGTAAGAAACCAGCTGTCCCCATTTCAGCATGGCTTCATGACGAAGCGGTCCACAAATACGAATTTATTTCAATACGTAGATGATGTTGCGGTCATCGTTGACAACTCTGGGCAAGTTGACGCAATATATACTGATTTTTCTAAGGCCTTTGATAAAGTTAACCACAGCATTTTACTAGAAAAACTACATCAATTTGGTATCGAAGTTCCTCTGCTTAGATGGTGTTCTTCGTATCTAAACCAAAGGCCATCACAGGTTGTTATTGACGGTCACAGTTCCAATCCATTCATAGCTTCTTCGGGTGTACCTCAGGGTTCCATCTTGGGTCCACTATTTTTTAACATCTTTATCAACGAAATTACAAATCTTTTTAAATATTCTACCTGTTACCTATTTGCTGACGATCTTAAAATAATGCGTGTTATAAATGATGTGAATGATGCTGAACTATTACAGAGAGATATTGATAAATTGGTTGATTGGTGCCAAATTAATAAAATGTATTTGAATATTTCGAAATGTCTACATATAAAATTTACATTAAAACGCAATATAATACCAACACAATATCATATTTCAGGGGAATGCTTGAGTGAAGTTTCTCAGACTCGTGATTTAGGGGTGGAGCTTGATACCAAGCTGAATTTCACTAAGCACATTGACAAAATTATAGATGCCGCGAACAAATCACTGGGTTTTGTACTTAGGAATGGTAAGGAGTTTAAGAAGGTTTCCACTACGCTATTGCTTTACAACAGTTATGTTAGAAGCAAACTTGATTACTGCAGCACTGTGTGGTGTCCTACATACAAAACCCATATTAACAGGATTGAGAGAATTCAAAAAAAGTTACTTCGCCACATGTCGTACCGTTTTAGGCCGCCTAATTATGTTGAATCTTATGTTGATAGGGCTAAATATTTTAAAATGCAAACATTGAGTGATCGCCGCGATATGTTAGGCTTATGTTTTTTACATCAAGTTATGAGCGGTACTGTCGACTCCCAATTCATCCTCAATAAATTCTCTTTGAAGGTGCCATCTAGGTTACCTCGTCGCCCCGTTGCTCTTTTCAGCACCCGCTTTAGCAGAACCAATCTAGGCAAGCACTCACCTACTCCTCGTCTAACTAACCTTTATAATAATCTAGTTAGAAAAGTTGAAAACCTTGACATATTTGGTGATTCCCTTCCAATATTTAAGAACAAAATTATAAAAAGTTGTTGTTGAACCTCAGCCTCAGCCTTGGTCTGAGTACTTGGGTATTACTGCCCTTGTTGTCTTTCTTTTGTTTTTAATTTTTTATTATTATTAATAGTATTATTAAATCTCTATTAATATATTAATGTAATGCATGCTGTGATTGCCTATAATTAGAGTTGCAGTTATCAATTGCTCTATACATGTCAATGTTATTTTATGTCTTACTGTAAACCCTGTCGGTAATCCTTAAATAAATAAATAAATAAATAAATAAATAAATAAATATTTTTGAGCCTGAGCTTACGTATAGACAATGAAATAGGCTAAAATGCACATGGCTTCCTAAAAGTCTGCTCTAGGATCTTCGGTGTATCTTATCGTAGCGAGAGAGCTTAGTGACTTAGGGTAGCTGAAACTGAAGCTAGATGGCAATAAAGATCCCCAAAAAAGGGTATCTATTTTTGCAAAAGGTTCATCGCATGAGATGGGTATATAGAAAATTTATCCACTGTCTCCGATGACAGTAGGAATCGCGGAAGATGCTTGTATTTTTTTAAGTAATGCCTTAAATTGCTTATTGCTAAGATTGACGGGCAGTTAGTGTTAGTGGTCATCGGAACGCATTGTCATTAACCGGGTTAATACCACTAGCTATCTTGTACCATGAGCTCTAGGTCTCAATTTTTACATATAACGGCTGCTCCACCTTTCAAACCGAAACGCATAACTGCTTTACGGCTTAAATAGGCGGGGTGGTGGTGCGGGCTTCCAAGACTACCAGTACTTTCCGCTAAGGTTATAATTATGCAGTGACGACCCACAATTGTTATATACGTATAGTTGCAACATTACTTTTCAGTCGCGCTTTACGAGCGAACAACAAAAGACGGTTGACTTCAAAAACATATGGTAACACGTTTTATGGCATAATAAAAAACCGTTACAATGTTTGAAATTTATTGAAAAACTTAAGTGTTGGGTTGTGTATATCGTAAAATGACAGAGCTTCAAACAAGTGCTTTTTTAATGGCACTTTTATAGTTACGTACGTATTTACCCGGATGAAATGTGACGGATGTGCCCTTTGGAGTTAATCCAGGGACTGATCCTTTTAAAATTAATGTATATTCAAAGTACAGAAACAGATGAATAGCGTTCCTTTATTAACAACTCTGTGTTCTCGATGCAGATATTTGTAGTACGAAATTATACATTTTTAAAATTACAAAATATTAGTAGATCTGGATTTGTTTCGCTAACAATAGCTTCTCTTGTTAAAGGTCAATATTTTTTATCATTAATCTTTATTTCGTGCGAGTTATCCAAAACTTTCTGTTAGCCCTGCAAGTAATTTTTCAACCAAGCTGTTTCATATAGCAATATTTTTAACAGCTGATGTTTTGTGTTTCTCAAATGGCTTTTCGGTGTACAGAGTTGCATACGAGGTATGGCATTTCGGAACATCAAACTTTGTTGTCCATATTAATGGTACGTAGTTATAAAAGTTTGATAAGAATTTTCATTCAAAAATTCTTTTTCTGCAATTTTTTTTTATTTATTTTTTTATGGTGGTATATTCCGGATGGTACGTGACAAAAAAGATCTCTGGAAACGCAATGTGGATGAACGCAGTGGCTCCAGGTAGTATGGATGAACTCTACTCCGGTTGCGGGCGGTGCTATAATAAAACGAGATGATGGAATCATCTCAAATAATTTCACTATTAAATATGCGCATCAAACTGGCAGTCACTGAAGTAATAATTACTTATCTTCTCTATTTATTACTGTACAAACTTGAACCAGATTTCATTCTTACATTACCTATTTTGCCAAGAGTAGTGGATAAACTACCGTGGAAGTACTCAGAGTTCATAAACATTCAAAAAGCCAGTGGAACGGCTACGCTGCAGACTCACATATGCTATATGAGTATTTAAATGAAATAATATTAATAGATGCAAGATCTATAGTGGAATCATCATTTTTAAATAGCAATCTGTTGCTGGAGTCGATAATCACAACAGAAATGCCACTGAAGTAAAGTGTACTGCGGTACACGTAAAGTAATCATTATAATTGGTCCGGTTCTGAAGGGAGGTCGTAAGAAAGCAAACCGAATTTTAAATTCCATTAATACGAGCGTCACGTACTACCGCTGGCTATGATAACGTTTCTGTTTATTCAGATTAACTCGTTTACCGGGGTAAGCTAAAATAAAACGGCTTTGAGGTTTTTTGAAACCAGCCCTATGTAAATAAAACGAGGGATATCTCAACAATGAAATCGTTGAGAAGGAAGTTTCATCTATTTCTAAACTCCGAAATACCATGGACGAGACATGAGCTGCACAGTTCTGTTTTGGACTAAGTGCTTAGTCTAAGTTAAGCTTCGAGCTCCACCCCCTTAATGCGGGGAGGGGACCCAGGCGTGGGGCCCCCTCTCCCGTAATAGGAAGCCGGGTGATGACATACCGCGTTCCCCGGTGGGGAAGGTGCAGCGCGGTGCCATCAAGGTGGTCTCTCGGCCCACCGACTGAAGGAACCGGTGGTCGTGTCGCCGGCGGCCGCCGGTCCGGTGTCTGGGGGACGGCGGGATGGATGTTATATGCTCTGCGTCAACCCTGTGCCGCCTTTTCAATAGCCCCAACTGGGCTCTGGCCCGGTCCAGAGTAGGGCACCGGCTTGGAGCAGCAGGAGTTTTTTGTGAGGTTCAACTTCCACCTGCCATGCGGGTGGGAATCCGGCAATTTTCTCCTGTGGAAAAAAAAGTCTTAATATTTATTGTATTCATTCTCGTCTTAACCATTTTACCACCTGACTGGGAAAGCTATGCTTGTGTTATGCTTGTTTGTTTGTATTATGTTGTCGACGTAATGCCCAAACAATCAATTATTTTTTTATAGGGGGGGTAGCCCGCCTATTTCTGCCAAGAAGCAGATATAAATTCCGATTTGAGGGGATGAGCAGACGTTGCAATTATATAGAAAGTTGGATCTCATTCATCAATGCAGAAGTGGAAAATTCAATGCTTTTAATGGAGTACGGCGGTGTCCCTAATCTTATATCCTAAACAAATAAAAAGAACCACCTAGTTATTATTACCGTTCTAATTATTGCTTCAAGAAAGTCATTTTAAGCCCGTGGTCAATATTCATGAGCCACTTTACGACTTCAGTTGAGGGGCCGTTAAATTTTAATGCTGTGGTTAATTAGTCCTGTTTATCGTCGCTCTAACTGTTTTTTTTCTTCGCTATCGGCACGTCGACGAACATAACTTTGTTAACTTAAAATGGTTTTTAACGAGATACAAGGCTGATATATACTTGTTGTAAAATTTGTTTAAACGGATTCGCATGTAGTATTTGTTCTTCTATTTGGGATCTTTGAGATGCAAATTAATAACTTCAATCTTTTTAAAAAAAAAAGAAATCGTGGTCGCTTAAATTCATATATGATGAATTTTTTTTTATTGCAGAAATGTATGGACGAGCTCACGGCTCATCTGGTGTTAAGTGGTTACCGGAGCCCATAGGCATCTACAACGTAAATGCCACCATCCGCATTTAGATATGAGTTCCAAGGTCTCAGTATAGTTACAACGGCTGCCTCACCCTTCAAGTCAAAATGCATTACTGCTTCAAAGCAGAAATAGGCAGGATGGTGGTACCTACCCGTGCGGACTCACAAGAGGTCCTACCACCTGTATTGGATATTGGTCTGCAAATAACAGCAGTGGTATGTTGAATCAACATATCTACACGACACGAGAATAGCAATGGGTAAAGTAAGAACTGTGAGAACCAAAACATTGAAGCCGTTGAAAGGATAAAGTTTATTTACAAATAACTATCTGGTGGTTAGCCTGTAATCGGTTCGCCTTCTGGAGATCCCGAAGCGGGTGAGCGCCAAAATAAAGTGCCGTGGCTCCTCCTCAGGTTTGTAGAGGTGAAACTGAAACCCACTGACTGTTGTCGTTTGCTTGTATATAGTGTATAGCCTCTCAAAGTCCCCCCAGCATCAACTTCACCCCTGCCTTTCATGGCAGGAAGCTTCTGCCCGGGCAGTGGGGTTCGCCCCGAGGCCTGTTCCGTGCCCCCGTAAGGGGGTACGACGACCCCTCTTGCTTGCCTGTGATACGCAAACGACCAACTCATAATTGGCAGGGCATATTGTTACTATTCATTCGTTCCAGTTTGAAGGGTGAGTGAAGCATTGTACAACATAATTAAGACTTTCGACCTCTTGTCTTAAGATACACGTTCGCGTTGTGATGTCGTCGACTCGTTTTGTAAGCTCATTTACTCATACAGTGTAATGGTAAAGTAAGTACATTTACAAATACACTTATTTCCAAAATACATTACCAAGAGACCGTATAATGCACTCGAGAATACACTTCGATCGGCTGATACGTATGTCGATAAACTCAACTTGGTGTATTTCTGAAATGTAATTTGCGAGACCCCGAATATTAGCCCTCGTTATGAATGCCTCCGATAACTTGATTACATGTGAACGTAACAAGATTATTGAGAACATGTAGAAAATAATAAGGCTGAAAGCTTAAATCTTCTACGCGGAACTTGGTTAAGTTATTAGTGGTGGTAGGACCTCATGTGAGTCGGCACGGGTAGGTACCAGCACCCCGCCAATTTCTAACGTGAAACAGTAATGCGTTTCGGCTTGAAGGGTAAGGCAGCCGTTGTAACTATACTGAGACCTTAGAACTTATATTTCAAGGTGGGTGGCGCATTTACGTTGTAGATGTCTATGGGCTCCAGTAACCACTTAACACCAGGTGGGCTGTGAGCTCGTCCACCCAGCTAAGCAATAATAAAAAAGTAAAGGATTTGCGGAACCTTAATTTACAGGCTTGTTTTTTTTCTTTCTTTTGGTATTGGGCACACAGCCGACCTTACTGGAATTATCTGAACATAAGTGCTGATAGCCATTGTGCATGACTCTCGCTAAATGCTTGAAATCATCAAAATCAGCCCATGGATGTCCATTGTTGGACACAAGGATCTCCCAAGGCTTTATCGTAATAGCTTACGTTGTAATACACTGGTCAAAATCAAAGAGCCATTCAATTCAAATTTCAATTTTGGCCCCCGGGATGTTCTAACGACAATGTGATGTCAAAAAATAGATTGGAAGTAATAAACAGTCGATTAATCACCTTGTTATCGCTAGATCTATACGTGATTTTAGCTCTATGGCTTTGGAAGTTCTGGTTGCGATATAAAATTATTAGATGTTTAACTCTAATCTATAAAATTATGGAATGAGTAGCTTGTTACTACTGCCTATAAAAGACGCGAATGGATGCTTGCTCGTGTTATATTTTGCAGTGCAGTCGGGTGTAGATAATGTTAGTTTAATTCAGCGTGAAGTCCCTAATTTCTATTTGATTTGAGGCTTATATTTGGTTTGAGCTAAAGTGAGATTTTGAGAGTCATCGTCTCCCATTATAAATGCTTTTCGTATATTATTAATATTCTGTGAGTGATTATAACGATATTATAAATTAACCTATTTATTAGTTATTTATTTTGATTTAGTAACTATATAATCAAACGCAGGCTCTGTGTAAAAATAATTCAAGTTCAAATTTCACTTTTCGAAAAATCAAATATAATCCACAGGGTAAATTTTTAGAATCCCTTTGAAATCCTCAAAATGTTACAAACAAGATACTTCAATCTTCAACTTCTGACCTTAATAAATATAAACATACTAGATCCGTGTTAACCAGATGGGTATTTAGGCCGGATATTAGTCTAACACAATTAATCCGGGCAAGCTTTCACGCAGGTAAAGCTACATCTACATAGTAGGAGGCTGATTTTACAGAAACTTGTACAAGACCAGTCTCGCGTTGCCTTCGCATTCTTTTGCATCATCCTCAGAAGGTCAGTCAAGGCAAAAAGGTTTACGGTCATTGAAAACAGTTAATCTGCTCCGTCGGGGTGTGAACGCTAACGGTGATAATAGGGCTGCCACTTATAGTTTTTATTTATTAGAATTCATATAATATACAAATAGATATCGATGTGAAACTTCAGATAAAACTGAAGTGTAAGGTTTTTACGGTCTAAGCATGAGTTGTTATGGTATTTTACCGGAAAGACACATTTGAAACACTGCGACCAATAGTCCTGAGTCTCATAGTAAAGCAATAAGTCACTAACCAGACTAATTGCATTGGTACAAAGATTATTATAACGTTCATTCTAGAAATAATGGCTGCGTAACCGCGAAAACAAGCACGATATTCATTCCCACTAATGTAAAATCTTATTATACCTTATTGAGTGAAGGTATTGTAAGTTTAATCGGGTAACATCTAGTAGTTCTAGAAGGACAGTATCGCATCTTCAGATGGACTCCAGAAATCTATATATTAAATAAGATAAGCAAAAACTTTGTATCCCTTTTTACGAAAAAAGCGCTAAAAGGAAGAGTATGAAATTTTCTACACTTATAGAGAATATAGAGAAGAAGTGCACAATGCTAATATTTTTTTTAAATAATGCTTAAATAATACATTAAATCAATAAAGAAAACATCACACACATTACATACCATGTATTTGACGCACACACGCATGCATACTATTTATTGTCAAACTTTTGTTCTTGACGTCTTTCTTTTTTTTTTAAGAGATTTTATGACCTGGTAACTGAGACCTTTAAGTCATGTCTTATTTTAATGTATATTCTTAATTTTATGAAAAATTATGTTATGGAGTGAAATGAAATGAAAATGATTAATTTGAGACATTAATCAACTGGGATGAAATTAAATGAGATGATATGAGATGAAATCTAATCTCAGTAAAATGGTGGTCATTTACTAAGATTTTTTCAGTGGACTTTTTGGAGGATCCCGAGAAGTTTCGTCCAGCGCCTTTGTTTCATTTTCCCACATTTGTGCACTTTCACAGATATTAAACGGTTAATAAACCACCATTATTACACATTTAAACCCGAAGAAACACTAAATAGACAAAATAAAACAAATCACACAACTTCACTCCACGCGTTCCCGCCAAAAAGTCCTTCTTGACGTCTGTGATCAAATTGAGAATAGATTAAATATTGTTTGACTTTATTAATATTTTTTTATAGTGTAGCCTTGGCGTAATTTGTGATTATAGAAGTATAAAATACAATCATAATAGTGTACTAACTTACAATTCCAATTAATTATAGTCGAATTTCGGCTACTGCGGGACCTCTAGTAATGATTAACTAAGACTTTCGGTATATATGCTTTTATAGTTGCTTTTTTCAGCACCCGCTTTAGCAGAACCAATCTAGGCAAGCACTCACCTACTCCTCGTCTAACTAACCTTTATAATAATCTTGTTAGAAAAGTTGAAAACCTTGACATATTTGGCGATTCCCTTCCAATATTCAAGAACAAAATTATAAAAAGTTGTTGTTGAACCTCAGCCTCAGCCTTGGTCTGATTATTCGGGTATTACTGTCCTTGTTGTCTTTCTTTTGTTTTTAATTTATTATTATTATTAATAGTATTGTTAATTCTCTATTGATATATTAATGTAATGCATGCTGTGATTGCCTCTAATTAGAGTTGCAGTTATCGATTGCTCTATACGTGTCAATGTTATTTTATGTCTTACTGTAAACCCTGTCGGTAATCCTTAAATAAATAAATAAAATCGTGCACCAAAAGTGTGAGTGTATGTCGTCCTTAACTCATGCGAGGCCTTACAGTTCAGTTGATTAAACCGGCTAAAACGACCGTTTCAATTGCAGTTGGACCGTGTTTTACGACTTTTAGATTGTGTTTCAAGCGACATATTGTTTTTGTTTGTACGATGTCTGTATCGGATGGTTGCGGTATAAGCATTTGTGCGGTGTAATTGTTTGTGTCATCAAAATAACTAATAAAATTAAAATGGAGTTTTTTTTTTTTTTTTTTTTTATTGCTTAGATGGGTGGACGAGCTCACAGCCCACCTGGTGTTAAGTGGTTACTGGAGCCCATAGACATCTACAACGTAAATGCGCCACCCACCTTGAGATATCAGTTCTAAGGTCTCAGTATAGTTACAACGGCTACCCCACCCTTCAAACCGAAACGCATTACTGCTTCACGGCAGAAATAGGCAGGGCGGTGGTACTTACCCGTGCGGACTCACAGTAGGTCCTTCCACCAGTGGTTACGCAAATTATAATTTTGCGGGTTTGATTTTTATTACACGATGTTATTCCTTCACCGTGGAAGTCAATCGTGAACATTTGTTAAGTACATATTTCATTCGAAAAATTGGTACCCGCCCGCGGGATTCGAACACCGGTGCATCGCAACAACGAATGCACCGGACGTCTTATCCTTAAGGCCACGACGACTTCTTAAAAAGTCAAAGTAATGACACAGTTTTCGTTTAATTATAGGTCAGTTGTGAAAACCTTAATTGTCTTTCGGTATTATTATGTCTTACTTGTACATACATGTGTTCTCTTTTTCCTTATGAAAGGAAAATGGATCATATTAATTAATTCATAATGGGAGTCTATTTATAAGTCTTTGGATACAAATGAATAGATGAATAGAACTTTAGGTATACAGTACATATAAGTATAGTTACAGTAATACAGTTTAATCAGGTATCTTTATAATTTTACTAGCTGACCCGGCAGACTTCGTAGAGCCTCAATCGATAAATAAAAGACCTAAGCTTTTGTATAAAATAAACTTAAAACAAACAAAAGGAATCCGTCCGACACATCAAAGGAAAAACAAAATCGTTATTTTTATTTAATTCCGAGCATTTTCATATTTATCTACCTTTTAAGCCTTCTGTGGACTTCCACAAATAATTCAAGGCTAAAATTAGACAAATCGGTCCAGCCGTTCTAGAGTTTTAGCGAGACTAACGAACAGCTCACTGTTATATATATAATATAATAAAGATAGATAGATAGTAGCATATCGCGTATATATACAAGTGGATGGAGTGAACCTCCCAGTATAAGCAGGCAAGTCCCAAGCAGACTTGGCAGCGCACTGTGACGGTGGAGATGAAGAAAATAGAAATATTAGGGCTAAACTGGCCCGAAGTAAAGCGCGTAGCTCAAGATCAATCGCGATGATGACTAATTGTTGATGCCCTCTGCTCCACCTGGGAACCACCACTAGGCCTTAATACCTTAAAAATAAAAAACAAAAACATATGTATTTTCGAATTTAGCTCAAATATAATTATCCGCGATTAGTTATTCGCGCTGTTTCGAAGAGCCAGCCGTTGTACGACACAATTGAGTCTTCGACCTCATGTCTCAAGGGGGCATTAGATTTGCGATGTCCAAAACCTCTGAAAACCATCTTACTAAGTCGATTGGGACCTTAATCATCCATCAAACCATAAAAAAATAATCGATTTAATTTATGTAAATGCAATTTTTTGATACTTTTTCTCTTTTGTTCTTTGCAAAATTATGACGTGCTTTCGTAATAAATCCACATTCAATTTTTATTTTTCATATTTATTTGGAACAGTTTGCTAGTAACCGCTAAGCTAGATTTAGATTATATAACCGCCATTCCATCTGCACAGAGCAGTAAGTATCCTAGAGCATTCTCTTATCCATGGAGCTTCTTGTCTAGTATTTCTTAGTAATAGGCACTGAGTTTTAGTAAAATTTAAACAAAATTTCAGTTTGAATATTCATCAGAAATCTCCAAACGCTTAAAGGAGGTTACACGTGATGCTAAGGCTGGCTGGTACTTTGCACAGAGAGTGAGTCTGGCTGTCCAACGAGGTAACGTAGCCAGTATCTTGGGAACTGTGCCTCTTTCAAGATTTGTTCTACTGTGTGAGTTGATTTATGTTACATTATTTTGATTTGTTATATTCATACTGCATAATTAAATTAATATTCATCAGCTCTATTTTTATTTTTATTTTTCAATTATATTTTAAATGTCTGTGCTCATTTTAATTTAAATTTCTTGATGTTACTGTATGCAAAATATGTTAATATTTAATGCTATTTCTAACGATTTGAACTGAGATCCAACCAAATAATGAAGTTGCAAGTATCCTTCCAAACGTAAGAAAGATAAATTGTTTTCGCTATTTTTACATTAATAAAGGTTTCTTTGCACTAAACTGAAAGTAATGAAACTGGAATCTTTATTGCAGTTCATGGTAAGGGGACGAAATTAAATTTTATTATAGAATTTCTAGATTATTAATTTTTTATTTTTTATTACTTAGATGTGTGGACGAGCTCACAGCCCACCTGGTGTTAAGTGGTTACTGGAGCCGATAGACATCTACAACGGCTGCCCTACCCTTCAAACCGAAACGCATTACTGCTTCACGGTAGAAATAAGCAGAGTGGTGGTAGCTACCCGCGCGGACTCACAAGAGGTCCTACCACCAGTAATTACGCAAATTATAATTTTGCGGGTTTGAGTTGCGCCACACACCTTGAGATATAGTTCTAAGGTCTCAGTATTCGGCTACCCCTTCTCTATCTATGCGATAAGATTAAGTGAAAATTTTAATTAAGTATTAATTTCATTAGAACATTGCGTTTTCTTTGGTATTAGCGAGTCGCAAACGTATTTAAAACTATGATATATTACATCGTTTACGATTTCATCTTGCATTTTTTATTGTCGTTATATTCTTCTTCTCAATCGTGTCACTCTTGACAGAGTGGTTGTGATCGTCATGTAGTTTTGGAAGGGGCAGACTTGATGCGTCTCACGATGTCGCGCCATCTCTCCCTGCTCGAGGCCATTCTACTGCACTCATTTAGGGGACCTCCCATTGCAGTTTTAATTTGGTCGGTCCACCGCATTGGTGGCCTCCCGCGCGGTCTTGTACTATCAACGCTTCCTTGTACAACGAGGCGTTCTATGGACCGGCCATCTCGTCGCGAAACGTGTCCGAAGAAATCAACCATTCGAGACTGTACTATAGCAAATAGATGCTTATATATGTGGGATTCTGATTGTTCTTATTTTTTTTATGTCACTTTTATAATATTAATAGATGTCACTGTCAAGTAAAATTAGATGAGAAAAGGGTTGTCAAAAGAAGAAGTAAAGGATCGTACGACGTTAAGATTGTTTTAATTATTTTGTGTGAATTTCTGCGGTAATCTGCTTCCTACCATTCATAAATCCCACATATATATATATATATATTTTTTATTGCTCTTGTAGGCAGACGAGCATACGGCCCACCTGATGGTGAGTGGTTACCGTCGCCCATGGACTTCAGCAATGCCAGGGGTAGAGCCAAGCCGCTGCCTTTATATTATTTATATTATCGTTATATTATTTAGGAAAATTTCGAATAGTTTACAGTTTTCATAGTCACGAACGGCTAGGGATAGGACCATTCGTCGTATAATTGAAGATTTTGCTAACTACCGTCAATTTTTCTATAAAAATTATTTCTCAGATTTTATGTTTCATTTTACACGGAACCAACAAATAGAACCTTGAGGGATTGGTTTGATAAAATTAATATCTTCGGTATAAGAGGAACTTCAACAAAACAGTCATCTTTCCTATTAAAGTTAGGGCGTTTTAGTAACCTCGCGCCAACATAATGTGGAATTAATTTATTTTCTTTATCGAGTATTTGGACTTTGTTAGTTGGCATCAGTGCCTCCAGTCCAATTAGGACGAAAAAATGCATAGGGTTCTGCAGAGATTTTTTTAACACTGTACTTACAAGAACGGTGGTTTTAGTTCACACTAAAAACTCAGTTTGGGGGTCTATTGTGGATTCTTTTTCTTGCATAGACGCGTCCATTTGGTGAAAGCCACCATCGACCTTGATACTAGAAGCGTATCTTTCAGATTTATAGCAATTACGCAATTCATAATTTTATTTGGAATCAATTTTTATTACTCGATATTATTTCTTCATCACGGAATTCATTCGTGAACGAACGTGAGGAATGTATTTCATTAGAATATTTAATGTCTAACTTCGGAATTTGAGAACCGCCATAATCGTATCGGACACCGGGCGTCTTACCCTTTAGACCAAGACGACTTTGAAAGAACAGAATGAGGAAACAAAACGAGGACTTCTCGTAAATATAACTGAAGTGCATCATAGATTGACATTTTCATAAAATGAGTCGACTATTATCAAAGCCGGCAATCTGACTTTTGGACAATGATTGGTAAATCAGAAAAACGAATTATTGACTTTGTATTCCATTGGCAGTCACAAAACTCTTCGGAACGACATCTTAGATAAATAACAGGTTAACTATTAACTTTTATTTAATGCAGGTTTTGAACCGTATTCTTTGAAGGAGACGATTATATTCAAATCAATCTGTATTGACATATCAATAAAAATTTTTTGTCCAAATGCACAGATTGCCACCTTTGATAATAGACGACTCAAATGATATCCATCGAAATTTTGATTACAAAATACAAATCCTTAAAAATCGGATTATCAAAATTGCTTTAGAAACTTTACTAACTATAACTGCCAAATATAATGAAATATGTGTATGTAACGTCCGACGAAAAACTAGTCCACTCTCAATTACTAACAACGAACTAATGAATCCTAAAGGCATTTGTACGAAATTTTAGTTTACCTCAATAATTAATGCTGCAAAGGGAAAACGCTTTGGAACGCAGAACTCCGACGTGGAACACGGTATGCATTCTAAATGAATCGGGCTATATTTTATAGCGTAGTTTTCCAACTACCGCCAACTTCACGGCATGTGGAAGAAGATTTCAACACAGAGTCACACAGTGCTCGTTTGTGTGTAAGTTTAAAAGCGCTTCACTATATACAGAGGAATGATCTCACGTTTTGTTGAAAACGGTGTAATTATTAGAAACCCTTCAGGTGTTCGTGTGAATTTGAAAATGGCTTCATAATAATAGAGATATTAGATTGTATGTTGTTTCGTGGATTATAAGGGTAAATGGAATTAGATTACAGTTTATTTGGTTTTCGTTGCGAATGTATAATGTCGGAATGGATTTCAATTTTGAATGTATTTTCTAGGATGAGCTTCTGAATATGGTCTTAACTTCGTTTTTATTTGTCTTTGAACTTTAGGTATATGCAGTGTTAGCGCGGTATCGATAAGTAGCAGCTTCTTATCGCTACTGAATTATCAGCGGGCTAACGTGCTTTCTAACTTTCTGCTATTATTTTTTTATTGCTTAGATGGGTGGACGAGCTCACAGCCCACCTGGTGTTAAGTGGTTACTGGAGCCCATAGACATCTACAACGTAAATGCGCCACCTACCTTGAGATATAAGTTCTAAGGTCCCAGTATAGTTACAACGGCTACCCCACCCTTCGAACCGAAACGCATTACTGCTTCACGGCGGAAATAGGCGGGGTGGTGGTATTCCCAGAGTGCAGTGACATCAGAATATTAAGACATGTTTTTTTATTATTGCTTCACGGCAGAAGCAGGCAGGGTGGTGGCACCTACCCGCGCGGACTCACAAGAAGTCCTACCACCAGTAATTACGCAATTTATAATTTTGCGGGTTTGATTTTTATTACACGATGTTACTCCTTCAACGTGGAAGTCAATCGTGAACATTTGTTGAGTACGTATTTCATTAGAAAAATTGGTACCCGCCTGCGGGATTCGAACACCGGTGCATCGCTCAACACGAATGCACCGGACGTCTTATCTTTTAGGCCACGACGACTTCAGATTATCGGTGTATTCCATTACGTGTTCAACATAAGTAAACTCACCCAAAACAGCACTATATAATATATGTATATAACCATCAAATGACATCCGCGTTTGTTTGCTTTGGAACAATATTACGTTGCAGCTTCTGTTTTCGTTCGTCCTGGGTATGAAATGTTTACCTACACTTTCTGCGCAGTAGACTAAATATGTTTGTGTACCCACCAAATATCGGTAACAGGCTACAGACCAACATGAAACTCCCGCGAAATATAAATTTCACATGTAATAAATAACTAACAAAATACGCTTTTATAGAAAATCCAACTAAAAAATACAAAATAACTTTTAATAAATTTGAATTTAAAAAAAGTGTTAAGAAAAAAATTTTTTATTGTAAAAAAGCGTGGGGTGCTTTTCAACATGTTATCAAAATCACCCTTCTACTCATATCTGTTCATAAAATACCTTAGTAGTATTTATAAGTACTGATACCATGCACCCCACGCTTTTTTTACAATAAAATAATTTTTTTTTACACTTTTTTTAATTCAAATTAATTAAATTTATTTTATATTTTTTAGTTGGGTTTTCTATAAAAGCGTAATTTGTTAGTTATTTTAAACTATTATTCATTTTTAATTTTTTAGTTGAATGTAAAATTTCCCAATTTTTTTTTTCATTTTTTTTAATATTGTATTGTCATCAGTCCTGTCATCATCATGTCCATCATCAGTCATGTATACCAAATTTCGAGTTAGTCCGACGTTTTGAAGGGGGTCAAAATCATGTTCAAAGATTCCGTTACAAGCAAACATACGTCTAAAGCTAACAAAAGCGTATTAAAATTGTAATGATTTTATGCTTATACTAGCTGACCCGGCAAATACTGTTTTGCCATATAAATTATATAAAGGAAAGATAAATAACTTATACACCGACTGCAGCGCCATCTGCCGGGCTGATTTGTGAATCTAAGCCATCCAGGGTGCCACCCAAGTGCATACAAAAAAATCATTCAAATCGGTCCAGCCGCTTTAGAGTAGTTTAGTGACAAACACACGTACAGAATAAATATACATATATATAAAGATTTGGCAAATAATTTTAACGCGTATGAACAATTTATACCTAGTCTCTAAATGTTATTTAAATTCTTAACATTTCTACTACCATAACACGTATAACTTCATATTAGATTTGAAATTGATTGATTTGTTGATTGAGTGTTGTTGAAATTGATTGAGTTTTAGGTTTGATTAAACAAATTTTTATTACTAGTGGTAGGACCTGTTGTGAGTCCGCGCGGGTGGGGACCACCACCCTGCCTATTTCTGTCGAGAAACAGTGATGCGTTTCGGTTTGAAGGGTGGGGCAGTCGTTGTAACTATACTTGAGACCTTAGAACTTGTATCTCAAGGTGGGTAGCGCATTTACGTTGTGGATGTCTATGGGCTCCAGTAACCACTTAACACCAGGTGGGATGTGAGCTCGTCCACCCATCTAAGCAATAAAAAAAAGAAGGTGCGAACAGTTTTTTGCGTAGTGTTTTTTTTATTTTACTTTCTTCCATAGAAATGAACCCTGAAAGGTCAATGTAATTTTTTTGTGTAATATAACAAATGTTTCTTTCACCTTTCAATCGAAAACACGTGAATTGTTTCGCGCTGAAAATAGGCAGCTTATCTGTATTTAGCACTGCGTGGGCTCACAATAATAAAAACCGTGATAAATAAATAAGAAAATTTATAAAATTAGCACGTTACATTTTTACTGTACGATTGTATTTTCCTTCAAGAAGACTCGTTAGATATGTATTTTCTTAGAAAAAAATATATCTGTCTGCGGTATTTTAATGCCATATTGGAACTGTCTGGCGATCTGTAGTTTAGATCACGGCTATTCCGAAATTATTGTCGAAGTTAAAAACAACAACTACAAAATGTGACTTCTTCAAGACCATGACAACAATTTTATTCATTCATCAGCTGTTTTTTGGTTTCAAATCAGACGACTGGTGGTAGGGCGTCATGTCGATGCACCACCAGTACCCCTATTCCTGCCGCGAAGCAGTAATACATTCCTGTTTGAAGCGGGGCAGTCCTTGTACAATAGAACTGAGACTTAGAACTCGTATTTCAAAGTAGGTGACGTCATTTATGTTGTTGATATCTATAAGTTTCGGTAGCCGGACGGGCTCTGCTCATGGCATTGCTAAGTCCACGATCGACGGTAACCACTCACCATCAGGTACAAGGGTAATAAAAAAAATTACATACATACATTATATCTAAGCAACGAAAAAAGAATAGCAAGAAAGATACCACATTTCGGATCTGAATATCCGATGTTATTACATATATAACAATACATTTAAATTCAGGCAAAAATTTTACTATATTTTTGCCGAGCGGACAAAGTTTCAACAATTCGGAGTTAACAATTTGTATTCACATCAAGCAAGTTTAAATCTCCGAACAGAAAACAACAAACAAGTTTGAAAAAGCGACCGCCTCCATCACTCACTGAATAGAACAAAGGAATCATAATGGTTTTTGTTAAGGAATATTACAAATAATAGGAAACATATTTGGATTCAACTAAGTTTTGAGTAGATATTTATTATAAATATTCAATAAAAAAAACTTCAGAGGTGTCAAGGGACACCCGGATGGAACGAAGTTCCTTTCGATTAATTAGTGAAGGAATTGTATTTTTTTTTTAAGTTATAATAATAAATTACGGCATTATGAAGAAGAAAAAAACAATACTATGAACTAAACTCATTACGCGGACCAATCGGATACGAGCAATGTCACGCGATAAGCGCCTACACGTTGATTGGTCAGAATGACGGATCTAAAATGTGTCGTGACAACTTTTCGTAAGAATTTTTTCCGTCTAGCCCCCTTTCACAACGCGCGATAAGGAACTTCGTTCCAATAATTTATCTTTTTTTGGTCTGATTAAAGGATTTTTAACATGATTTTACTGGTGGTAGGACCTCTTGTGAGTCCGCGCGGGTAGGTTCCACCGCCTTACATATTTCTGCCGTGAAGCAGTAATGTGTTTCGGTTTGAAGGGTGGGGTAGCCGTTGTAGCTATACTGAGACCTTAGAACTCTCTCAAGGTGGGTGGCGTATTTACGTTGTAGATGTCTATGGGCCAGTGAACACTTAACACCAGGTGGGCTGTGAGATCGTCAACCCACCTAAGCAACAAAAAAAAAAAAGTTGTACGGAACCGTACAAAATATTTTTTAAATATAAACAGTTTGTTTCATGGAAGTGTAATACTTACATACTTCTTTATTAAGAAGATTAAGTGTTTAAATACAGAAAGTAATGCTATTTTAGGGTTTCAAACTTTTTTTGTTAGTAGCTGTGAACGAAAACTAGAGTTATGTTATAGCAAAATCTTGGAATAAGGCTGATTTTTTCAAATTTTTAATGCCAAATGACGATATCATAAATCAAGTAAATCTAATTCTTGAGATCATCATTGATTATGGTCGAATTCCTAGAATACTATTTCTATTAATTCCTTCGGTAACATAAGGAATGCATTAAAAAGTGAACGCCATATCCTACTTTAAAAAAAAAGATGTGTGGTGTCGGACCGAATAGGAACGAAGTTCCTTATTATAAAAATATTAATTTTAAGTTCTATTCGAGGTATAAAGAAAATAAAACTGGAGGTTTCGCAACAACAAACGGTCACTCGGTAACGTGCGAACTTATTGTGGTACACTTCATTCACGGTTGTTTGCATAAGAGTTAGTGTATTGCGCAAACGAACGCTCTGAGATCGTGGTCAATGAATGATAAAAAAAATATGTTACATGTACGTTATTACAAAGTTAAGTCGTACACTGTGTGTATTACTAATAGAAAACTTACGTTACGGACGTTTTTTCCCGGTTAGAGTACCCCTCCGCATTGTCCCCATTGTCCCTCCCATAAGGAACTTCATTCCAAAACCACCACTTCTTCCCGAAACGCCTGTCAGTTTCGCTGAAGGAATAGATAGGTTGACGCCAATACGCAGGCTGCCTATTGTCAATTTATTAATAGTGTTAACATCGACGATTCCAAGTGCTTACAAATCCACAAAGTACATTCAAGCTTAATTAATATGTAAAGCATAAAACTAAACGCTGATTTGATTGAGAAATACTTGGAAAACGACTAAAGCCATGAAACATCACATATGGGCTTTTGCGTGTAAATTTCCGCTTCACGATATGTCGACAACAAACAAAAAAACAACTATCCGCTGTCGATAACGGATGTTATTTTTTAAACAAAAGTTTTTTGAAGCGAAACGCCTACAATAGATTGTTTTAAACATTGATTGATGGCTTTTGTTTGAAGTTTTGCGTGCTGAAAGCTTTCCTTCATTTAATTTGTGCGTTTGCGGAAGTGTTAGAACTGAAATATTGGTTGAGATTATTTTTTTTGCATTTGCGGGTAGGCGATCTAATGACCCTTTTTCACCCTTGGATGGACCCATATTTCGAATGTTGGTTGGTTGTTGAAACTTCATCATCATTATGACATCATCAGTCTATAGAATTCTTGACATAGTGGTCGTCGTGCCATTGAAGGTGCAGATTTGACCACCACCCATTGTTGTTCTAATTTGATCAGTCAGTTTGATCAGAGAGTTAATTATCAAGACTGGTTATCTCGTTCGAAAACGGGCAATAGAAAAGTAATTTAAAAATAGATTTTCCTCTAATTATTCCATTATCGAGTAAACTCATATAATGTAAATGACTGATTATGTTCGTCAACATCATCATCATTCATCATTATCCTGCCCTTCTCCTAGTCACCTGGAGACGGCGAAATATATTTTCTCCTTCCATACTCTTCTATCATATACCATTTCTTCGCTCACTCCCCTCTTACCCACATCGTCTTTCACGCAATCCATCCATTTCTTCATAGGTCTACCTCTTCCTCTATATCCTTCCACATTCATAGTTAACAACCTCTTCTCTTACCAACCTCATTTTCATTTCGTCTCATCACATGTCCATACCATCCCAAATCCCAATTCCAAAAAATCGGTTCTCTGTAAAGTCGGCTTACTGACGATAGTTGAACGTGACAACGTCATAAGAAAATACTGATGGAATGGTTTCATTTTTCAAAAGAAAAATTTAATTTTATTTGTTTGATAGTTATTTTGTATGCACAATTGACACCACATTCACTTTTCACTGAACTTCATACTTGACGAAAACTTGTAAATATATTATTGTAAAGCAGCTGTCCACGCAGTTGCATCGCTCATTCAAGTAGGAGAGAGACAGATGTCGAACGCTGCCAAACGCGGAGGCCGATTGTGCCTCTTTGCCGCTTGTTGCGCGCTCTCGCTTGCACTTCAAGCCTTAAATGGAACGCCTCAGAGCGAAGCAGGTAACGCCGCATGAGTCATGTTTTTTCTTGCGTGCAGCCGGTTCCATCGAATTATAAGACGTTGTCACGTCAAAATGTTCGTCAACAAATAAACGAATTTGATATTTATTAATTAACGTATAACCAGCGCTAAAGAGTTCAGAAAAGCAAATGATAAAATTCCGGGCCTAACTTAACGAGCGCAGCGTACGTTCCCATTAACTGGAAAATCCCATTTCTATTGTGCCGAGACCGGATCTAGGTGTCGGCTGAATTAAACCCTTCACAATGCCATTCATTCGGTGTATTGTGGCATTGTGTGCTTAGGGTCCGATTAGAGGAGAGCCTGAGCATTGAAACTAAGTCACCGGTGACTCGGCTGTTATTCAAATTTATATTATAATATAGTTAGTATTCTCTTTCGCGTGTCGTAGATATTATTTTTGTTTTGTAACACAGATCCGGAAAGTATACGAGAGAGAGAGAGATAACTAGAGAGAGAGAGAGAGAGAGAGAGAGGAGTAGAGAGAGAGAGAAGTAGAGAGAGAGTATTCATTATAGTTATCGATTGCATTTGCTTGGAGCGTAAGCGAGTCCTGCTGAAATGGTTATGTTATATATTAGAATAGCATCGCTTCATATCTACCCACAAGTGTTATAAAAGGGAACTAAAGAATTCACCGGTCAATGGATAGTAAAGTTCTTTGACTATTATAGAATAAACTGGCCTTTTGGAACTACCAGACTGCATTGCAGGCTCGCATGTCTAGGGTATCACTAACCTGCCTAATTTGACCACGAAGCAGTCATGTGTTCCGGTTTCAATGGTGGGATAGCTATTAAAAATGCTGTATAGACTTCAACTTCATATGTCAAGTTGGATTGTGGTATCCGGTCATGATATCTATGGGTTTCAGTAACTACTTCATAAGTAATCTATACAAATAAATAAAATTGGAGTGTCTGTTTGTAATAATAAAATAACCACTTTTTAGTAAATGCATTAGTAAAAATGTATTGGTATGTCTGTCTGTCTGTTTGTTCCGGCTAATCTCTGGTACGGCTGGACCAATTTTAACGGGACTTTCACTAGGATAGGTAGCTGATGATATAAGGAGTAGCTTAGGCTACATTTTTTTTCGACTAGCTTTGCCCCGCAGCGTCACCCGCGGTACCATAATAACCACGGGTAACATCGCGGGACTGAGCCAGTAAAATATAAATATGACTGACTCGTGGCTTCGATTCCCATGTCGAGCAAACGTTCGTGTGATGAACAACTTTGTTTGCTCTTTATTTGGGTGTTTATTATCGATATATGTTTATATTTAAAACGTATATAAGTATGTCAGTCTCTGGTATGCATAAATCAAGGAATCCTAAGTGGGTCCGGATGATCGTGCGTGATTTGTTCCCAGCTATATATTTACTCATAAATAAAAAAGCCCGATTTTAATTATTCAAGCCCGGGCACATTTCCTTGTAATTAGCGCTAAGCATACCTCCCTTCGAGTGCTAATAGTCATACAAGCTTTCGACTAAATTGGGGTAAATGACACACGAACTTATGGAACACAAACAAGCCCATAGTTTTGTAGATTAGGTTTGAACGGTTGACTGGTATATAACATTCGATCTTTGTGTATATAAAAGGATATTTGTACGACTTTACGTAATTTAAAGAAAAACTAGAGTTCATTAACGCTTACCTAAATTGAATTAAAAGTTTTGGTAGTTTGACTTTTATGGAATTCGGACAACGAACTCATCCTGAACGTTCCGAATTAAGAACCTCTTATTTTTTTTCTATTTAAATGCTGCGTAAAAGTACCCATTTTAAATCGCGATAAAAAAAAAATCATACACTATGAACGGAAGGCTTAATGAAATAACATCATCTAGGCTCTTAGCACTAAATATCTTCAGTAGTTATTGACCGGAAATCATATCTCGCAGCCATCATATACGCTAATTAATCACTAGCAGGAGAAACGCAATTAGGGGGCAGCCGTTGTAACTATACTTGAGACCTTAGAACTTATATCTCGAGGTGGGTGGCGCATTTACGCTGTAGATGTCTATGGGCTCCGGTAACCACTTAACACCAGGTGGGCTGTGAGCTTGTCCACCCATCTAAGCTATAAAAAAAAAAAAGGTTCTATTAGCAATAGATTTTGTTACCAAACTTAACTATTTCCGTTACCTAAAACAGATAGCCACAGATAGGCACTCTATTTTCCAATAACGAAATGCGTTGGCACTTTTCCAGATTGGCATCGTGTCTTCGCTGCGGATAACAAACGCTAGTCCTCGTCGTATTGTGTCCGATGTAACCTTGAAGTGATTACGCAATTATTGTTACCAAAATGGCAGAGATATACAGACACGAGAAATTGCCATTGAAAATACCAGCCCCGTCTTGGGTGAAATAACAATAAAAACATAATAAAAACAAGTAAGTTCTTCAGCAATTTCAAATAGTCGTGGCTTGAGCTCTCGAAATGCCTTTTCATCGCTGATAATAATCGGAAAGAGAATTCTGTAATCACTTAATATTAGATGACAAATGATGATCATATAAAATGTTCCAATCTGAACAGCTCAAATATAATAATAATATCATTTATTATATTTACAATGGGGAGTGTTCCGAGGAGCTGTTCAATTTAATAGAAGCCGCTGATTTTCGCAACCGATCGTCTCGCCGGAACTATCATCCGCACCATCTGGATGGTTGGCGTTCCACTACAATGCGTTTTAAAAACAGTTTTCTGCCACGCACAGTAAATCTCTGGAATTCGTTGCCATCAGCGGTCTTCCCCAACAACTGCGACATTGGGTTATTCAAGAAAAGAGCATATTCTTACCTGAAGGGTAGGCAACGCACTGGCGTAAACGCTGGTGACCGTGGGCGGCGGTGAATCACTTACCATCAGGTGACCCGTCTTGCTCGTTTGCCTCTCGTTGTTGTAAAAAAAAAAATTAACATTGAGTCCTCGAAAGCCAGTCGTCGTGGCTTAAAGGATAAGACGTCCGGTGCATTCCTATGTAGCGGTGCATCTGCGTTCGAATCCAGCCGGCAGGTACGAATTTTTTCAATGAAATACGTACTAGACATATATGCTCACGATTGACCTTCACGGTGGAGGAATAACATCGTGTAACAAAAATCAAACCCGCAAAATTATAATTTGCGTAATTACTGGTGGTAGGACCTCTTGTGAGTCCGCACGGGTAGGTACCACCACCCTGTCTATTTCTGCCGTGAAGCAGTAATGCGTTTCGGTTTGAAGGGCGGGGCAGCCGTTGTACTGTTAGAAGTGTCACCTTCAACTCATGTCTCAAGATGGGTGGCTGGGTGGTGGAATTTATGTTGTAGATGTCTATGGGCTCCGGTAACCACTTACCATCAGGTGGGCCCTGAGCTCGTCCACATATCTAAGCAATAAAAAAATGCCGTTTCATCGCTGATAATAATCGGAAAGAGAATTCTGTAATCACTTTATATTAGATGACAAATGATCATATAGAATGTTCCAATCTAAGCAGTTGTAACATGATATGTATATATTGTGTGACCTATGTTCAATGCTACAATAGAATACGTTTCTTTAGATAATTTTATGTATTTATATCAGTGGCTATAAATAATATAAATAATTACTTTATTTTCCGAAATATTCCATTTCACTTTAATTGCCTCGTCACGTCTGTTGAAATATTGAAGAACGAACAAAGATAACTTTGCCAACATTTCACATATGCTTTGAACTCAGAGACAAGACTATCACAAAACAACGTCCTTAACGTCAGATCCAAAAGGACAAACGACCAACTTAAAGGGCGAGGAAAATTGATATTTGTGAGTGAAAATATTAAATTCATTTTCCTTTATTCAAAAGCTGAGAGCGACAGAGCGGTAATTTCATGTACAGTTTGCACAAAGCGCGAAGTTTGAATGTAACGGCTTTAAGCCTCCGGCAGTGTGAAGACTCCTTTGTGGTGTTTCAATTTTCTAACTAGTTTCTTGTACAACATCACGAAATAAATACATATAATGTTATAACCAAAGACGTTTGTTTAAGCACTTGAACTTTAAAAAAATGTTACCATCTACGGTTATACACCAGAGCCTACCAAATCTATCGCCGGATCTTCTCAGTGTATCGCGGTTCCGTTCCCATATTAGGTCTCGCTTGGAGGCGCTTGGTCAGCTGTTAGCATCTCGTCCTAGCTGAGTCTGTGTCAGCCCTCCAGTCCTAGTAAAGCTGAAAGGGCCTGTAGACCTTTGGCTCTGGACCAAAGAACAGAAGAGTTCACTGTGTTGCAATACGACTACACCACCTATCAAATACCCACGCGAATAGGCTTACACTATACATTAAAACTGGTACACTAAGAAGAAAGATCAGTGCCACTCAGGTGAAAAATTATCAGAGTAAAGATAAGCGACGAAGTGGTGAAGCGAGGAGAGTTAAGAAAAATAAGCAGATGCTAGAGATAAACGGGAATACCTAAATTCTGTAACGAATAAAACCGATAGTTATTTTCACAACACATGCTCTACGAATACGCTACGCACGCCGCTACGAATCGCTACGCCCAATGATCGTAGATAACAATCCCATTCTATTTATTTGTAGTGAGTCACAATCATTCAACTCTCGAGTAAGAAGGTGAATTTGCATATGCATTGATTCAGAACAATAAGTTGATTGTAGTTCTTCAACTCCCGCCTCATATGCAGTTAAGTGGCTGTTAGATATTATAGATTTAACCAGGCAAAGTGAAAGTCTCAATCAGTGCGAGTTCACAATATAACCAGAGAGAGAGTGAGAGAGAGTGAGAGAGTGAGAGAGAGAGAGAGAGAGTGAGAGATAGTGAGAGAGAGTGAGAAAGAGTGAGAGAGAGTGAGAGAGAGAGAGAGAGATTCAATACGCAGGTAAATAGGTAATTTAATCGTTAAAAGCGATCTCTTCAAGATATCCATTTTTTTTAGAGATATTCTGAAAAAGATACAGTAGGTATGTTGCGGTGTGCTACTATTAAGAACATTAGTAATGATCTATCAAAGTAGTTATCAATATTACCTAGTTCGTGACTGTCTAGATAATATATACCTTTGCAAATCTCTATCCGACTATAACGTTGTTACGTGTTTTGATATAATCATCCGATCTATATCTATATACTAAAAAATGAACTACCTAATGTATAACGAAACTACTCGAGAAGAGCTCGAGAGATTTGGCCGATTACATTTTCATTGTATTCTTCAACAGATAAGATTTGTTTGATAAACTTTTCATTGAACTAACGTTGTGAATATCACAGCGGAGTGTGGCCGGATTTCAATGCTTTTATAACAGGTAACTTAGAAGAATATATCAAAGGTAATGTTTTCATGGAAAACTACGGAAGGACTATTGTCATGTGTACTTATTGTGAAATGAAAAACAAATTCTAGTTAAAATAATTTAATATGATTCTTGCCATTATGAAATTGCTTTATCCAAAGAAGAAAATGTAAAATTTATTTTTGTGATAGATGGGAAGACACTTCGAAGGCAGCCTATCTAATATTACTAAAAATACACTAGAAAGTTACTGTTGTCTTACGAATTACCTATAACCATTTTTTTTATTCTCTTTTCTGGCAGACGAACATACGGCCCACCTGCTAGTAAGTGGTTACCGTCGCTCATGGACCTCAGCAATGCCAGGAGCACTGCCAAGTCGGTGCCTACCATATAAGCATGCATATGGTCAGCTACACAAATACCTTGAATGTATCCATGAATCTAATTATTACGAACAAATAAATAAATAATTAAATTATGTGGAATCGTGGGTATTACGTTATTAAGTATAATTTTTTTCGTGATACCTTCCAAGCACTTTTTCAAGCCACTGTACATATTCTTCTAGTGAAAACTTACTGAACTTGGTCTTCATTTGTTTTTTCATCTTTACGTAAACATAACAATGTATTCAATTATAGTATAATACAATATAGTACGTACATGTGCAAAGGGGAGGCTCGAACAATTCGAACACACATTCGAAGAATTACTACTATTTGTAGTGAAATCGTAAAAGTATATTTACTTGGGTTCCGTTTTCTCAACAAAATTTATATTATTCTTTACTGGACGTACTCAGCAGGCTCACTCACACGAGATTTGTAATTTGGATACAATGAAACAGGTTGCATTTTCTTAAGGAGTTGCTTTTGACTCTTTTACATATTATTATCAAACAATGTGTTCATCCATTGGTCAATAAAATTATAAACCAAAGGACACTGTCATATTTAGAATGGCAGATACATCAGCTGATTACCATGCTAAAAGCTTGAAAAGCTTTAACAAATACGTTTAATTTTTACAAAAATAAGCTCTACTCTTACACGAATTCTCTTCTAGCAGACCGAACTCTAAGTAAAATAGATTTTAGAAGATTGAGGATTATACAACAAAATAAAATAAATGCGCAGGAAGATTGTATGGGTGATATTAATATTGTGATGTTTATTGTTCCATATACATTATCGGATGTCGTACAGTTGGTATAATGTTTGAATATCAAGCTCCAGGCTTGAGCTGGGGGTCTCCAATTTTAAAAACTTCGATATTTTTATTGTATATTGGTTTTGGTTTACCTCGATACAAATACCAAGTATTGGTTTACATCTATACAAATAAAAAAAATGGAGTAGTATTCTTGGTTATTATCCATCCATTCTTATTGGATCCATATGGACTAAGCCTAATACAGTAATCAGAAAAATAATACTACAATTTTGAACTAAAAAATAATTCTTGTATTCCTTGCTTAAAAATAACCACGTAACCCTAAAATCCAATCCACAAGCAATCCGCGCAAATACGCACTCACTGATAGGGAACCCTGAAGCGAAACACCACGTGGAAGAAATATGTCAGATTTCGAGGAATAATAATACTACATAAACCAAAATATTGCGATCTCGTCCACACAGTAGCATATAGAGATACAGCGTTTCCTACTTAAATGGTTTTTCCTTAACGACAATTGCAAGTACGTACATATTCGATGTTCGTCGTTTGAATTTTATTTTTGAGATATACCCACCACGTAGGAATATGACGAAATCCTTTTGTGTGTCAAGGCGGAAAATCTTTGAGTACACTCGTAAAAAAGGAACATAAATCGGTATTTGAATATTTGTTTTGCACGTAAATACTGGGCTATAGTCTATTTTTAGTTGTAGTAAAATCCACTTCCGATAATTTTTGACTGTGTAATTTAAAAATGTAATTATGAATCGAGTTAAACTATTTAATAGTATAGTATTATCAAGTAAAAAATTACCTTTACACACTTCGACTTCATTTTAAGCAATGGATTACTAAGGTAATTCATTCACCGTGATCAGTTTTTCAACTATTCAAATTTTTCATTATAGCCCCTATTTATGATGATGATCTAATCCTAGAGAGTATTAAGCGGTAGGCAGCGACTTGGTTCTACCCCTGGCATTGCTGAAGTCCATGGGCGACGGTAACCACTCACCATCTGGTTTGCCTACAAGGGCAGTAAAAAACATCTGACGTTTAAATAATGATGGCCGATGAAGAATTTTAAATATTATCCGTATTTACATATTACAGAAACGACATACTTTCAATTATGCCGTGTGCAACCAAGAAACATGTACGACTAGAGTAATTAGTCGCGTTCTAATTACGGGTGTAATTTACGGGAATAATCCACCATTTGCGGCACCTGATGTTCTGGAACATTCCGCCGGGTACAGTCCAGTACAGAAATGGGTTGGCGATTACAAAATGATAATGTGAATGCCGTGTTCCAGTTGGGGGGGGGAGTCATGGAGTCAAAGTCTCAATGGGACTTACCACAGACACACTTTACACTTTTAAGCCAGAAAGCAAACGGGATCCGTAAAAATACACAAGATGTTGCTGCCAACCGGTAGGCTCATATACATATTTTTGTGGCTTCAGTTTTTCCCACACTTATTCTAATTAAATAAATAATAGTTTAAAAAACTAACGTAAAATACGTTTTTATATAAAATCCAACTAAATAAATAATAGTTTAAAAAAACTAACAAAATACGCTTTTATAGAAAATCAAACTAAAAAGAAAAAATAATTTTATTGTAAAAAAGCGTGGGGTGCTTTTCAGGATATTATCAAAATAACCCTTCTGCTCATATCTGTTCATAAAATATTTATAACTACTAATACCATGCACCCCACGCTTTTTTAACAATAAAATCATTATTTCTTACACTATTTTTAATTCAAATTTATTAAAATTTATTCTCTATTTTTTAGTTGGATTTTTCGTTATTTTTTTAAACTATTATATTTTTTTTATTTTTTAGTTTAATTTGAATTTATTCAATATTTTTTGAAAATTTTTTTTAATTATCAATTGTTGTCGGTCCTTAATAAGTATACCAAAATTTCGAGTTAATCCGACGTTTTGAAGGGGGTCAAAATCATGCTCAAAGATTCCATTACAAACATACACACATACGTCTGAAGCTAATAAAAGCGTATTAAAAAAAACTTGTCTCTTTGCTTTAGTGGCATCTGTATATAACAAAACTTCTAGTTTAATTCCCGAGTTATTTTATTTAATTCTTACAGATTATATTATGTTAATTTTCTTTCGTCGTATATTTTTGCCGGTAGCATAATATAAGAGAAAATAATAGCGATGTTGTTCTTTTATTGAAGCTTTGTTCTCAGAATCTGTAGCAATTTATTTTGCTTTAAAATCACCTAACTAGCGTAAAAGAAAACTGATCAAAAGGAGAAAGAAAAGCTTTAAATCATAAGTTTGCAGGACAAGCGTCTGATTACCGTTATAATTAAAGTTAAATCTCCAAGTAACAAAGACAACCTATCGAGCTTTTACACAGTTTACGAAACTTTTTAATTGGCTTTCGAGTTTTCTTGGTCTTAAAAAGCTTGATTTTGAATTTATTGGTTGTTGAAAATAGTCTACATAATAATAAATAATGTTAATTTAACTTTAGTAATTATTAATTTGTATGGGTTTATGTTTGGTAAATTGATAGCATTCGAAAATAGACCAAGGGAATATTGACAATAGACATAAGTTTAGTGGGTAGTAATTATCGATCATCGATGTCAGCAATTCCAGAGGAATAGCTAAATCGCTGTCTACCGCTGATTAGCCATTTCAAATATCGTTTAAGGAAGAGCAGGAAGCGCTCAGGAAACACCAAGGGTGAATGCTACTGAATGCTACTGCATGTATATTGAACTTAATAGAATTAAGAACATCGGAGAACCCGTTAAATAAGAGTATTTTATAAATAACTAGCTTTAGCCCGCGACTTCGTCCGCGTGGAATAGTTCACAAATAATGCTTTGTTTTAGAACAAATTTGTTTAGCATAAAAAACGTTAAAGTGAGCCAATCTTAACATATGCTGTTGCGGACTTTTTTAAGATCTTTTAAAGGGGAACAATTTTGTCATAAATTATTTAGCGAAACTTTAACCGTTTCTGCAGCGCACGCAGCGGAAGCTCTCAAAAGGGAATAAAAACCCCAATTTTGAAACATTATATTTTATTGGTGCTCCGCTTGTATTGGTCTTAGCGTGATGCTATAAATAGTATAGCCTTCCTCGATAAACGGGCTATCTAACACTAAAATAATTTTTCAAATCGGACCAGTATTTCCTGACATTATCGCGTTCAAACAAACAAACTCTTCAGCTTTATAATATTAGTATAGATTCGATATTTTAATCGCTTTTGCATACAAAACAACAAAAAACGTGAATATTTTCTTTGGCTCTAGTTGTCAGCTGAAACTACTTTTAAAGTTTGATCTAGCATTTTTTATTGTCGTTATATTATTAACGGCGTCCCGATGCGATTGGATGTCAGTCGTGTTTCGTCTTTATGACACCAAATTAGTTTTAAAGAACAAAAAATATTTTTTATAAATAAAAGAAGCACGTGCTTGTATAGTAAAATGACGTAATAACTTAAAGATATGATCTACTGTAGGCAAGTGAGCTCACACGGAGAGCGAGTACGTAAGTACTTTGTCCGATACTGTGAAACATACAGTTCCGGAATGTAGGGTAGATGTGATATTATAAAATGCAATTCAAATTTCGACCTAATGTCACAAGATTGAAGGCTCTAACGTTGTTACAACTATGAGCTAAAATAGCTATGTATTAAACTAAATGGGTCGTGAGCTCATTTAAAATTTTCAGTACGTGTATAATTGCAAGGTAAGCTTGTAAGTACTTAGATATTGCTGTGGTAAGCCTTTTTTGATTTAAAGCTTTCAATGGACAATGATGGGTGTATTGTGGATATCAGTCCGAAGCTCCTATTATTTTTTCCTTCAGATCACGTAGCGCTTTTATGGCCACCGACCAACGCGATTTACGGCTTTCGTGGGTTATTGTTTTTACGTGTTAACTATTTATAACGTATGTAATTGTTAGGATATCAGACATTTATGTAGGAAACGAGATTTGAATTAGATCCACTTTTGATATCCTCCCGGCACCGACTTGTCACTTGCAAGCATCGTGGCGGTAATGCTTAATAGCAGGCTGTCGTAATGCTCTACTTCTTCGCGTGTACCGTATGATGAAGAAGCGGAGGGTGAAACGTGAGAGAGAACGACCTTCTTTTTCAGAATCGAGACCTCTTAAGTTTCCTGTCGTGTGTCACTTTGGTAACCGGTGAGGTACTGTTACATATGCCCCTCAATAATAACGTAATATAAATAATAATGCCGACTAAGGCATTCTTGAATGCATTGTCTCTATATAAAGACGATATATTGCTAAAGCGCGGCAGAACAGATTTGGCTTGAGTAGCGGAAACACACATCATTTGTACTACTTCTTTAATAAAATAAACTCCGTGCCAGTCGCCGTGTCCTTTTTTAAAAAGAGCTCCTGGACCCACCCCGTAACAGTGGTGTCAGAAGTGGGATAGTCAGTACGTTACACTGGCTATCCGGATTGTCTTGAGCTCTTGATTCTACGTTGCGCTCATTGCCGCTGCTCTCATCATCAATATCGTAAAGGAAGAAAACCTGCAAAATATCTTCAACGCCATCTTCAACATCGTGAGAAAGAAAAACTTACAAAAATCTGCCACATCATACCCGCTCGTGCCGGTCAGTATTGATCGGCTGGTGTCAACCTGACAAAAACACGCAAAAACCAATAAGACGTCCTGCTGGTTCCTGTGAAACAAGCCCGAAGATTCGCCCGAAGCTCCAGTACCCGTGAAAATTCAAGCCGCTGATTCGTCCCTACTGCACCAGTTCCTGCTGACTCGTTCCTGCTAAGCCGTTTGCAACGTTCCTGCTGACTCGTTCCTGCTAAGCCGTTTGCAACATTCCTGCTGACTCGTTCCTGCTAAGCCGTTTGCAACGTTCCTGCTGACTCGTTCCTGCTAAGCCGTTTGCAACGTTCCTGCTGACTCGTTCCTGCTAAGCCGGTTCCTGCCGTTTGCGACATTAAGACTTCCAGTATAAGCCTGCCAAACGCCTTGCTGCCATCCCATCATCCGTGCGTTCTCCGATGAAGTTAACAGCTCTGATATTCTTGCGGTGAGTGAATCATTCGTCTCGTATAACTACTACATTTTTTTAGTTGACTTTCTTTCTGCTAGTGTCTGTTTTGTTACTGTCAAAAGCGAATACTCGTAATAATGTCTACTAAAAGTGAAATAGTCTTGAGCGAACAATATCCTATTCAAGTACTATGTAATTTTATCAACCCATATAATGGAAGTCGGGAGACCCTTACGGCCTTCTTGACTAACTGCCAGGATGCGTTAGATCTTGCATCAGACAGTCAAAAAAGACTATTACTGAAATTTATAATTTCAAAGCTAGAAGGAAAAGCCAGAATAGCATGCTCAAATAAAATATTCGATAACTTCGAATCGTTGAGAGAATTTCTTCGTCAAAATTTTGGAGAAACTAAACACTACAGTCATCTATTTTTCGATTTGCAATCATGTAAACAACGTGCTGGCGAATCTGTGTCTGAATTTTCATTACGAATCGATACGTGCCTAACCGAGATGCAGACCGAAATCCATAATTCTAATACATCAAAAAAAGACCTATCAGGTCGTATTGCCATGACAGAGGACCTGGCGATACACTCTTTTATGTTCGGACTGACTCCTCGTATTGGTAACATGGTGCGATGTCGTAACCCCAAAAATCTTAACGAAGCAATTAATATCGCCATTGAAGAGGAAAAAATCCAGAACTTCGTTGCTAAGTCTCATTCAACTCATCATCAACAGCCAAAATTATCATCACAAGCTAGTTCATTTAATTCAACAAAAATAGACACAAAACAAAAAATTCCACCTCAAATCGTTTGCAGTTACTGTAAAAACCCAGGTCATCACATTGCGAAATGTAAGAAACGCGAATACAATAACAACTTACGTAATAATTCGTATAATAAATATCGCCCGCTTAATCATATTCCACCTGACTCGGAATCTTCGCCTTTTAAATGTTGCGAAATCGAGAAAACCGACAGTAATTTAAACTAACGTGTCAGGTATCGCAAATGTGCAGGCGATTGCCTGCAAACCAAACAGGCACAAAATTACGTAACTCTACTAAATCGCAACAATGCAAAGAAATTATTAGGTCGTATGCACAAGCGTGCAAAACTACTTCTAGTTCGTTCACTAATTCGCCAATTAATTCGTCTTCTAATTCGTTTACTAATTCGTCTACTAATTCGTCTCCTAATTCGTCTACTAATTCGTCTCCTAATTCGTTCACTAATTCGTTTACTAATTCGTTTACTAATTCGTTTACTAATTCGTTTACTAATTCGTCTACTAATTCGTCTCCTAATTCGTCTACTAATTCGTCTACTAATCCGGTTACCAAGCCTTCTACTAAATCGTTTACAAAGTCACATGATAAGTCAACCCCGATATCCGCTAAGCCAGATACTACTCGTAAATCAATCAGTCAACTTACCCCTCAAACGATGCCATCGGCGATATCTCAAGAATATTTGCCGACAGTGTACGATATTTCTCAGCATAAAAACACACCGTTACCTTACATACTTGTTCATACATCCCATACCACGAATCCTATTTCGTTATTAGTTGATACGGGAAGTTCAATATCTCTTATAAAAAGTACCAGTATTCCTTGTTTACCAGTTCTTGAAAATCACAAAATAAAATTCAAAGGCATCAATGACGTAAATTCACACTGTGAATCACTGGGCAAATTCCTTTTGTCAATAAAAACTAACCAATCGAATCTATCACCTTTTTATTTTCACGTAGTTAAAGATGTTAACCTGGATTACGATGGTATTATAGGATCAGATTTTTTAGACAAAAATAGTGCATTTATTAATTATTCAGAGAAATACCTGGGCATACTTAGCCCCTCTACGCAGCGTTTCAAGTTACATATGTCACAACCCTACTATATCGTTCCGCCAAGAAGCGAAATGTTTATTGAATGCGCTGTTACTAACCCGGAGTTAAAGGAAGGTTTAATTTTAAAAAACACGCATGTAGACTATCCTAGTGTGTATTTTTCTAAATGTCTAGTTAGTGTTAAACCAAATAACAAAATTAATTTGTCTGTCCTGAATACCTCTGAGTCGGAAGTAAGGTTACATGACCTATCTTTCACCCTCGAACCCGTGTCTCTGATTCTAGAAAATGACCCTCCGTCTAATACTTCCGACAGTACTCACGAGTCATGCTGTTACCAAATTAGTTTTAACTCAGTCCGGGAAAAACGAGTTCAAGATGCCATTCGGTGCGAACACTTAAATAAGGAGGAAGAAACATGTTTACGCAGTATCTGTTCCGAATTCTCAGACGTGTTTTTTCTTGAAGGCGACAGCCTCACGTGTACAAAAACTCTTGAACACGAAATACGCACTACATCTGACACACCGATCGCTGTTAAAAGTTACCGTTTCCCTGAGTGTCATAAAGAGGAAGTACATAGACAAATAAATGATATGCTACGTCAAAAAATCATTCAACCCTCTATCTCACCATGGTCAGCACCTATATGGGTAGTACCAAAAAAACAAGACTCCTCCGGTAAACCTAAGTGGCGTATTGTTATCGACTATAGGAAGTTAAATCAAGTAACAATTGGTGATGCCTATCCTATTCCGAACATCACGGATATCCTGGACCAGCTAGGCCACAGTAAATACTTTACCACTCTTGACCTCGCGTCTTCGTTTCATCAAGTCAAGGTGAAAGATACCGAAAAAACAGCATTTAGTGTGCCCTCGGGCCATTACGAGTTCACGCGTATGCCTTTTGGTCTTCGAAATGCTCCTTCCACATTTCAAAGACTCATGAATATAGTACTAAGCGGCCTTCAAGGCACTCATTGCTATACATATTTAGATGATATAGTCGCTTTCAACCACGATCTCTTGTCTCATTGTCAAAACCTCAGAAACATATTTCATAAGCTCCGTGAACACAACCTAAAATTACAACCGGACAAATGTGAGTTCTTTCGTCGAGAAGCACAGTATCTTGGACATATTATTTCAGATAAAGGAGTAATGCCTGACCCCAAGAAGGTTCTCTGTGTTACTAACTTCCCAGTTCCGAAGTCTCCACGTGATATAAAATCATTTCTAGGTTTAGTTGGTTATTATCGTCGCTTCATTGAAAATTTCTCCCATATTACTAAAGCTTTAACTAGCCTTCTAAAAAAGGACGCTACGTTTCAATGGGGTTGTGAACAACAAAAAGCCTTCGACGAACTGAAAAACAAAATAACCTCGGCTCCTATCCTTCAGTACCCTGATTTTACTAAACCCTTCGTACTAACAACAGACGCATCCAATTACGCTGTTTCTGCTATTCTTTCTCAAGGCGAAGTAGGTCAAGATCTCCCAATAGCCTTCGCATCTCGAACCCTGAACAAATCAGAAGGAAATTATTCTACAACCGAAAAAGAATGTTTAGCTATCATTTTCGGCACAAAAGTTTTCAGACCTTATCTGTATGGACACAAGTTTAAAATCGTGACCGATCATAAACCTTTGCAGTGGCTATTTAACTGCAAAGACCCCGGTTCTAAGTTAGTTAGGTGGAGGTTAAAATTAGAAGAATTCGACTACGAGATTGAATACAAAAAGGGGAAGTTAAATTGTAACGCAGATTCCTTATCTCGCAACCTCGTTCATACTCTCGATGAACCAACCGTTTTACAACCACCCCCATACCTTGATGAACAGTCTCGAGTAGATGAGCCCCTTACGTTCGATGACTTGTCTCCGTTACCACCCCCCATAGACTTCAACGCCCCAGGTTCCGTCCCTTCAGAAACCCCTCTTGGACAAGAAATGCCTAGCCACCCTACTCAACCTCCTACAAAAGTCCCTTCTCCATCACTGCCCTCGCAACCGTCACCGTCAACTCCTGAAACCTATGAACAATATCTAAAAGTGTCCCGACAATCGAAAGATCCGTTTAACACAAATATTCAGGAATTTAACGACTCTCTACTTAAAGCTAAATGTAAGCTGATAGCCTACCCTACCTCAATTGACCTTGATGAGTCTGTACCATATTGTTCAGAAATCATAGAAATGTCCACAACTATGCCTGACATACGTGAAGTGGAGAGAGAACTGTACTCATTTTATTCTACCGGTAACGCCAGTCATTTATTTACACATTTGTTTGTCCGTGTTCATTTTTACGATGAGTTTACGTATAAAGATATTTTTAATGTTTTACGTTGTTACCGTGACATGATAACTACATGGTATAGCGAGGAAAAAGAATGTGCTATATCAGATTTCTCAGACCCTTACACGAAATTGTCATTTACAAAAATTTACAATATCGTTGCGTTTCTATTTCATGACACTCAAATCAAAGTAAATATTTACCATAACAATATCCAATATCCTACGCCTTCCGAAATCAAAAAAATATTAAGAGATCACCATGATTCCACGACTGCAGGTCACCCCGGAGTCGCTCGTATGTTAGGACGAATAAAAGAACTATATTGGTGGAAAAATATGCGACAAGACATAGAAAACTATGTCAAAAATTGCAAATCGTGCCAAATAAACAAACCGCTGCGCCAAGTTAATCGCTCCCCAATGATAATCACGTCTACCGCCACTAGAGCTAATGAAAAGTTATTCCTAGATTTAGTGGGGCCATTACCCGAAACACACCATAACAAATTCAAATTCATTCTTACGTTACAAGACGATCTCACTAAATATTCTCAAGCATATCCCATGGTCACATGCTCCGCCGAAGAAACAGCTCGTTCATTAGTAAAGTATATCTCCCATATCGGTATCCCTAAGATCATTATTACAGATCAAGGTGCTAACTTCTCTTCCGAAGTAATGAAGCAGTTAGAGCGTTTATTCGGAATAAAACACATTTTTGCTTCTCCATATCACCCGCAGACTTGTGGCGCCCTAGAAAGAAGTCATTCGACTCTGAAAGAATATCTTAGGTCGTATATAGTTGAAAACCAACATACATGGGACTTATATCTTAGAACAGCAATGCTAGCGTACAATTCCAATATCCACTCTACCACAGGCTTTTCACCATTAGAACTGTTATTCGGGTTTAAACCCTACATCCCTAAAAGTATAGACTCTCTCGACCTTAATACATACAGCGATTATATAAGAGCACTTAATCACCGGTTATATTACAGCCGTCAAAAAGCTTTACAAAATATAGAGTCGTCAAAAGAAAGATCAAAAAAATACTACGACTCTCACTCGAAACCGATTACCTATAATATTGGTGACATGGTCTACGTCCGTTGCCATCATAAGCAAAACAAAGCCTTATCTCCTGTATGGAAGGGTCCATACAAAATCATAAAAATAAACGGCAACCACACGGTCACCTTATTAATGAACCGTAAACACGTGCGTCACCATTATGATGAAATAAAATTAGCAAATGACGACGCACTATAGTCTTATTAAAGCTAACTCGTTTAAATAATCCCTTTATTTTCGAACATACTTAATTCTTTTACTCAAAAAGAAAAAAATTATATTATAATTATAATAATAATCTTACACTGAATAACTATTTGAAACTTTTACTATTTTATATGTTTACTATTTTACAATATTTGATTTATTGGTGATAATAAACGAATGCTTACTTATTACTATTTCTGTTCCCTTTCAGGCCCATCTTAGTGCTATGTACAAGTCATCAAATCATAACCCAGATAACAGATAGTCCCGGTCTATACTACGATAGACTATCTGACGTCAAATTTACTAATGATAACTGGAATGTTGTAACTTATTTAAATACTAATAACATACAGTCTCATCTTGATAAAGTAGATCAATTATTTGAAAAAGTAAACTCTTTCTGTAAGGACTTCGAGTCCTCCAAAATACAGTTCGATTGCATGAACGCCATTTCGTCATTACAAAGTCAACACGATAATAACATCAAAAAGTTTGCATCTGTATCCTATCTTACTAGTAGTCGACAAAGTAGATCAAAACGTGGGCTACTCGACTTTGGTGGCTCTGTTCTTAAAACATTCTTTGGCACTCTAGATTCCAACGACGGTGTCAAGTTCTCTGATGCTATCGACCAAGTACAGTCAGACGAAAAAGCTTTAGCGCATCTTATGCGTGATAATATACATGTGATAAAATCTACAATTTCCACATTTAATAATTCAATGTTAAAATTCAGTGAAAACGAGAAACGTCTAAATAAAAATCTAGAAATCATAAATTCGGCATTCGAATATATTATAAATTCTAACGATAAATTACAAATAAAAACAAAATTTAATTCTTTATTCCAGTCCTTAGAAAGTATAATCATTGCATTGTCTTTCGATATCGAAGACATAAACAACGCTATTTTATTTAGTAAAATGAATATTTTGCACCCGACTGTACTCAGCCCATATCAATTATATGTCGAGTTGGAGAAACATATAAATGACTTACCTAAGCATTGCGAACTTCCTATATCAATATCTTTACAGAACATTCACGAAGTTATCGATATTTCTAAACTAGTATGCTACTATCATAATAATCGTATTATCACTATAATCAAGATACCCCTCGTGTTACCTCAAGTCTATAATCTTTACCATATTGTTCCTATGCCAGTTCCTTATGACTTAACAAAACCAGACACTTATGCACTTATAGCACCAAACAAGCCATACATGGCATTAACAACAGATCGTATGCTTTACTCACTGTTAGAAGACTTAGACAAGTGCAAATTCGTGAGTGAAAAGTGTTATATTTGTGAATTAGGTAATGTGTATTCGACGCTTGCGAACCCAACGTGTGAGACAGTTATCTTAACCGAAGTTGTCAATAAGGTTCCAAGTTCATGTTCGGTAAAACTCTTAAGGGGTCACGTAGATTCCTTCTTTAAACTTAATAAAAATAGGTGGATATTTGTTCAATCTGAGCCTGGAAAATTACATGTAACTTGTTCTAGTAATAGTCTCAACTATGATTATGTTTTGTTAGGAACAGGAATAATGTCCCTGTTTAAAGACTGTAAAGCTTTCTTCAAAACTTTACAATTTTCGTCTAGTGAAACATTTATTTCTAATGTAACAACTCAAGTAGCTAACTTCAACATTTTGGAAGATGATTGTTGCGAACGTACAAAACTAAATAAAACTTTAGCTAGACTTCCCTTGTTAAAATTAAATAACCTTAATAATTTAGACTCATTGTTACACGCCAGTATTCATCTAGATACCCTAGAAAAAGAATTAAATCATTTGGAAAGTCCTTCGCACTTTCAAAAATATGCTGTTCATTATATGTCTATAAGTTATTCTCTTACTGTTCTGTTTTTCTTGTACCTTATATTTAGATTTCGTAGATGGTTTTGTTCAAGTAAACATAATTCTCATTGTTGTATACAAATCTTTAATCAATGCAACAAAGATCGTAAAAACGATCATAATAATGTTACACAAACTGTGCAAATAAATAGTGAAAAAGACTATTCATATCCTAGGCCTTTTAGGAGAAATCTTATGTTGTCAAATTCGTCTAATAATGTCGTCGTCGAGTAACGTTATAATACATTATATTCTTTTAAATAAATTGTATAAGTTTAATTAATAATTATAATTAAGACCTTTAATAATTATAGATTTACTTACTATATCCTGTTTTCGTATTTTACTTAATAATTACTTAAGTGTTTTTGATATTGTACTTAACGTTTATTTCTTTAAGATATAGTTACTATTTTATTTTAAGTACTTACTTGTTTTATCCTGTATCGTATGTTTTAGTTTTCCTATTTTGTTATCCAAAACAAAAGCCAAATTCTATACTTACCGCTCTAGTTTATCTCAACGTCAACGTCCGTGACCATTCATCGGTGACGATGAATCTTAAGGAGGGGGATGTTACATATGCCCCTCAATAATAACGTAATATAAATAATAATGCCGACTAAGGCATTCTTGAATGCATTGTCTCTATATAAAGACGATATATTGCTAAAGCGCGGCAGAACAGATTTGGCTTGAGTAGCGGAAACACACATCATTTGTACTACTTCTTTAATAAAATAAACTCCGTGCCAGTCGCCGTGTCCTTTTTTAAAAAGAGCTCCTGGACCCACCCCGTAACAGTACAATTAAGACGGTGACGTGAAAGCTGCTCTATAAGTATTTTGCAAAAGAGTAATTGGGAGATGAAAGGCTGCTTTTCCTTGCCCAAGTTTTTTATTTTTTTTATTTCTTAGATGAGTACACGAACCCACAGCCCACCTGGTGTTAAGTGGTTACTGGAGCTCATACACATTTACAACGTAAATGTGCCACTCACCTTGAGATATAAGTTCTAAGGTCTCAAGTATAGTTACAACGGCTGCCCCACCCTTCAAACCGAAACGCATTACTGTTTCACGGCAGAAATAGGCAGGGTGGTGGTACCTACCCGCGCGGACTCACAAGAGGTTCTACCTCCAGTTCTCAGCTAGGTGTCCCAGGGATAGGAGGTGTAGCCTAGACAGGCTTCGGATGGCCCGCCGTCCGTGAGGCCCAGTGTTCGTGCCACAAAGTTCGTGCAGTTTTCAATGAGAGTAGGATGACAAAAATTAATGCTCTCCGCGCTGAACCGGCCACTGTAGCTTTCGCCAGCCTCAGTTGAGTTCAGTCTAATTTAAGATGCGGGTTTTTAGAGATGAGGAATCTCAGTTGGTTGAACGACATAATACCGAAATAGTGTAATAAAAAGATGTGTGGTGTCTTGGGACACTGGATAGGAACGAAGTTTCATACTATAAAAATATTAATTTTAAGTTCTATTCGAGGTATAAAAAAAATAAAACTGGAGGTTTCCCAACAACCCACGGTCATTCGGTAATGTGCGAACTTATTGTGGTACTCTTCATTCATGATTGTTTGCGTAAGAGTTAGTGTATTGCGCAAACGAACGCTCTGAGATCGTGGTCAATGAATGATAAAAATATATGTTATTTTTTGTACGTTATTACAAAGTTAAGTCGTACACTGTGAACTGAATTACTAATAAAAATCTTACGTTACGGACGTTTTTTCCCGGTTAAGGTACCCCTCCGCATCGTCCCATAAGGAACTTAGTTCCAAAAATCCGTGATTAAAACATAAAAGTAATTTTAATAATATCACCGACCCACTAAAAGCGAAGGACATGAATTTCATATTCACATAAACATACTAAAATAGTTATATTAAATTTGTAGTTACCAGATAACTACGAATTCACCTTGACACGCGCGCGCCCCGTAAATCATGCACCAAGTTAATGAAAGCCTTCATATCAGCGTTTATTGCGAACGTAAATAGCACCACAATAAGCCTTAGGGTACGTACGACTTTCTGTGTGTACAACGCATATTTATTTATTTATTTATTTGGGAAACAAACAGTACAATACAAACATATAATATTTAAAAAAATATAGCTAAAACAATAACCAAATATGTTTCCACAATCAAAATCACATATAAGTAGAGAGTGAAGAAGAAGAGAAATTTAGAAATTTAAATTACAAAAAAACAAAAGCAACACAATACGCACATATTATTTTATACATCAACTATACTACTTACCGGGCTAAATCATCTTATAAATGTTTTAAAATAGCTTTTCTATATGCTACAAGTGACAAGCAAAATATGTTATATTATTATATTGTTATACTTAAACCAGACGAAGAACATCCATTGAGGGGCATTATACCTACTAGGGTATTCCTAAGCAGTGTTAGACGAAAATAGCCTTTATGGTTGTGTAGCAAAAGATTCGTAAAGAACTTTTTAATTACTGCAGATTTGCTGACGAATTCCTTCTCTTTGGATAGTGTTCTTCAGGGCTAAGAGTCATGACCTTTACGAAGCACTTCTGTTTGGACTATGCTCATCCGTTCCTTCCTGTCCTCAAGGCGAGTTCACTGCGTTTATTTTTTTTTGACGATTTCTGAAATCATAGACATCTTCATACCGGAACAAGTTATTCGCGAGAAATAGTTGTTCCTCTTTGAACTAACTGAATGTTTCCTTTTTTTGGCACAAGTTAATCTCATGTATGCTGATGTGGAGGGTTTGAAGTGGCCAAATAGAATTAAAACTACAAATGGATGGCTCAATGGGACATTTGAGCAGGATAAAGTATGGTTAACAGTTTTTTAGTATACTTTTTCTTTGAATAAATATATTTATGAAACTTAAATAACGCTTCTCTTCGTGAATATCAAAACCATACGTTATAATAACAGGTTCATGGTGTAACGACGAAATCCACCATCTCACGCTAAGTGGTAGACAGCGGCTTGACTCTGCCCCTGGCATTGCTGAAGTCCATGGGCGTCGGCACCACTCACCATCAGGTGGTGTGTATGCTCGTCTGCCTACAAGGGCAATAAAAAAGGCGTATTGCAAGGCCGTATAGGCTGGTACCACAATCCTGACTGTTTCACATTATATCTTCTGTAACAAGTTCCAAAAGAAATAGACGATTTTTTTTAGGAAGGAAGGATTACTGAAAGAAGTAGCCCTGAGACCTTTTGAGTTTCACCACGGCAGATGGGCGTGCATGGGCTCAGCAGGGAGGGGTAAGATTTGCTAACAGTTGCCCGAGAATCTCCGAAGGAGAACGTTAAAAAGCTCGCCCTAAGCACACAGGTCAAAGGCAGCTGCATCGCGTATGCATCTACCACCGGATCGAAATCGCGACCCGCTGAGAAGATCCGGCGAGAAATTCAGCGGGGTGATGTATGTATAGGTCAGATTGAACGTCGTACTCTTTGCCTCTTTGCAAATGTAATTAATAGAAAATCTAGTTAAAAACGTTAGAAATAGTAAAATTAATACAATAAACACAAAAAAACCTCGAGTAAGGTTTACAATTCGTTAGATCAAAGTAAATATTATTAACACGAAACGTATTACTTATTTATTGCAAATTCAACCCTTAACCTAGTGTTGTAAGTTTCAATTCGCCATGTTAACACCTAATCTTAATAGGTCAAGCTGATTAATATTCATCCAGGGTAAATTGTAATTATTGTTTGTTGTTGATTCAAATTTCAAAGTTGTTACGAAAATCGGTTCGAAATGTAATTAAAGATATTAATTACCATATAAGATTTTTATTTACCACTTTTAGTGGTGAAGGATTTTATGGTCAATCCTTAGACATCGCAACGTGGATGCCGTCATTCAAATTCAGATATTTCTTTCGTAGGCAGACGAGCACACATCCTAATTGATGGTTAATGATCACCTCTCCTCAAGATGACAGCCAACACCAGGAGATAGACATAGACAAACCAATGCTTATCCGCTAAAGACACATTTTAAGCCTCATCTGAAGTAGGTCAAATCACAGCACCGGACCTTTCAAAAGGCGAATTGTACATTGCAAAAATTATCTCCGAAGATCCTCCACACGCAGTGGTTCCAATTAGTAGGGATAACCTATACCCCGCTGGTATCATCATGAAATCAACTGGTATGTGAGTATGAAGTCACCCTTATGAAGCCACTGAGTTTTTCGCCGGAACTTCTCAGTGGGTCAGTTTCCGATCCGGTGGTAGAGTCTGCGAAGCACTGCTCTTGCTAAGGCTAGCGTCAACAGCACCTCCGGCTTGAGCCCCGAGAGCTCACCTACACGTTAGGGTAACGCTGATATAGCTTCTCAAGGCTATCAGCACAGGTAAGAAAAAAACCCTTCTAATCAAAACAATATCGCCTTGGTTGTGATCACATATACAATAGCTTAAACTATGAAGAAGTCTGGATGCAGAACAAAGTGATTTTAAATTCTTATAATGATGTAGTAAAATAGATGACGATATCATCTCAAAGAGAACACTCCCCGTGGAACATGCGATGTGAAAACATGTTTCTGTTATCGTTCTATCTATAAAAGGATTGCCATTACTTATCTTGTAAAAAGATTAAAGCGCTCAGTATAATTCAAATAATGTCAAAAAATCCTACAGATTTCGGCTTTATGCTTTAATGTCCGGACCCGGATGTTTTGTACGAACGACAGATAAGAAAAGGGTTTTTTTTACGATTTTTTTATGAATTACGTCCCGCTGTTAAATTTATGTAAATTAAAAAAAAAAACGGATGTTCGTTTTGATTACGCTTGGTTAGATAGACGATGTGATATCTAATCTCAAAGACGAGCGGGTCGTAAGTTCGTATAAAATATATATAAAACTAGCTGACCCGGCAGACTTCGTAGTGCCTCAATCGATAAATAAAAGACCTAAACTTTTGTATAAAATAAACTTAAAACAAAAAAAGGGAATCCGTCCTGCGTGGGATCAAAGGGAAAACAAAATTGTTATTTTTATTTCATTCCGAGCATTTTCATATTTATCTACCTTTTAAACCTTCTCTGGACTTCCGCAAATAATTGAAGACCAAAATTAGCCAAATCGGTTCAGCCGTTCTCGAGTTTTAGCGAGACTAACGAACAGCAATTCATTTTTATATATAATATAGATATATCGTATGGTGGAGGGTGTAGAAGTGAAGAAGCAATCATGCGATCCGGCCAAAGGAGAGATATGACTTCGGCTCTATTCCATTGAATGTATGGCAACGATCACGCTGTGATTCGTATAGGCTTTGATGACCATTGACACATACATGTAAAAGAAAACCTTTTGCTTTCTCTTAAAGTATCGAAGTTTTTTTGTTTTATTATTGCTTAGATAGGTGGACGAGCTTACGATACACCTGGTGTTAAGTGGTTATCGTAACCCATAGACATTAACAACGTAAATGCAACTCATCTTGAGACATAAGTTCTAATTATTTTAGTACAACGGCTCCTCAGCCTTTATACCGAAACGCATTACTGCTTCACGGCAGAACTAGGCAGGACGGTGGTAACCACCCGCTTGGGCCTACAACACACCTAACCACCAAGTTTGCTATTTCTATGGATTGTCATGATTCTAGACTACACTAACCTTAACATCAGGTGAGATTTTTGCTCATTCGCCCATGCAAACCCAATAAAACCCAATGGAAGCAAAAAAACCTTTTTCCTAAGTCAATTAAATTCAATTTACTAAATATTATCCATCATCAAATTGAAATCGTCAAAATGGCTCTCGCAACATTTGCGGTTAGAACTAGATGTTACAAATTCCAAACACGCCTTATTCAATACTGTTAAATGAATATTTCACTCAACACATCATATAAATAAAGAAGGGAAATATAAAAATGCGTAAATAAACAGAACGAATACGTGCCGAGTGTTATTGCTAAGCGAAGTTTACTTTCGTGTACTGTTTACTTACATTCAATTGACTTTAGCCGAGTGAAATGTTGCTTTAACTCTTTCAATCCTGTCTTGTTTCTATCTACCCATTTTTTGTTTCGAGGATGTCAGGAAAACCTGTTCAATGCAATAAGCCTAATTGTTTGGATTTAGAGGAAACTATTAGTCAAGGTAGGGCATTTATTGTTGGCTAAAGAAGTTTATTTTTTATGATTTTTGGCTCCAAATTTTAAACATTAAATTGCTCACTCGATAAATTACAAGAATATCTCTTAAACCAAATAGTCTTTCTTCCCTCGATATAAGGTCTAATTTTCAATAATGGGCACATTCCTACCCTGGCCAACAATGCCCTAGCTTGACTAATAGTTACCTCCAAAGAAGAACGAAAGAATAAGACTTATTGTATTGAACAGATGGGTTATTTCTATCGATCAGATGTAAGGTAGGTGGGGAATTTATTTGCCTATGCAGTGCAACAAAAATATATAATGCGAGAATATGGTAAAGACTCTCTTGTTTTAGGAATTGGTTTTCGATCTCCTCTATGGAAGCAATCGCCAGAAAGGACATGGCTACCTTCAAGTATTACCTTTTTTTTCCTACCTCGAGGGGCTATTCTAGATTCACCGAGCTAGTAGGTGAGCTCACGGGGCTCAAACCGGAAGTGTTGCTAACACTGGCCCTAGCAAGAGAATTCGCAGAAACTACTACGGGATCGGAAACGCTACTCACTGAGAAGATCCGGCGAGAAACTCAGTGGGCTGAATTAGCTGAAAGTGTCTCTCTGTGTCTATGGAAATCTTCGACTCCAAACTTTAGAATAAACATGCAGTAGGTCGGTAATATGTGGATGATTACAATAGTGTGTGAACACACAGAAATATACTCACTTGAGTTCTGTAAATACGCAACCGCATATGTTAATAAGTAAGTTCATACTAAATCTCTTGACAAAGTAAACGTGGCACGGAAATTCATTTCGGCTTCATGCATGTAAACGAATGAAAAATTCATGTGAAAAATTACTATCCCGTCGCAAGCGGTGGTATTTTGCATTAACCTCTAAAACAATATTATGACTTTGTGCATTATGAAGTTTTTACGATTACGAACTGCCCTAACTAGTTTTATAGTTTATTAAGAATCTACATAAATATAATAAAAATTTTATGTTTCCGATTTTTATTACTTGATAACTCGAAAACGAGAGACGATTTTGATGATATTTCGCACAGAATGAGCTTATCGCCTGAATTAAATACATGCTATATATTTTGTCATGGTACATAAAATAACGCGGGCAGCACCGGGAATATGTATATGCTATAATAAACATGACAGTGTATTCGTTGATTCATGATTTTACGTATCAACGAATTTACAAATGAACCCGTAACTTATGGAGCAACGCTTTTTTCGCGGGAAAAATATAATATTCCTTTTTTATGAATTTTTTTTTTTAAGTAGGAACGAAATTGTTGGGAACATCTTTTTGTTATATTATAAATGGTTAATTAAATACTTAATGCTATAATCAATAAATTACTGTTTAGATCGTAGTACTAGTGGTAGGGCGACTTATGAGACCGCACGCGTAGGTACCACCACCCTGCCTATTTCTGCCGTGAAGCAGTAATGCGTTTCGGTTTGGAGGGTCGCGGAGCCGTGCTGCAAAACTAATAGTTAGAGGTCATGTCTCAAGGTAAGTGGGGGCATTTACGTTGTTAATGTTTATAGCATATGATTATCAATTAACATCAGGTGGACCTTGAGGTCGACCACCCATCTAAGCAAAAAAATTAGTCTATCTGACTTTAACTGGTTGTCAACGCTCGTAATCACTTAAGTCGTAATTACATTGAATTGAATAGTGACCATTTTATCCTTAAAACTAGAACCCATAATTTATTTTTTGATAAAACGATACACAGCGTACCTGTTCATCTCAAGATACAAATTATGGTTTAGGAAAGAAAATAAGTCGAGCATAATTACCAATTACAATAAAGCAATGAGTACCAGAGAAATATGAAGGATAAATTGCTTATACGTCCGCATCTAGTAGACTATTATGATTGACGACTTCAATAAACTTTACTAATGTCTCATTCCAAAAGCACAATCTAAAATTGAACCATCCGAAATATTCGAAATTAAGAAAACCGAAACGGATCCGTAAAATTAAACTTTGAACCGAAATAAAATGTCAGAAGTTCGATAACGGCCGACAGATGTCAGTTACAAACGTGAAAGAATTACGTGGAAAGCTCAAAGCGAAATTGTAAAATTTTGAAATGTTTCATTTTAGGATGCTATCGTTGATTTTGTTTTCAGATGTCGTTTTTGTAAAGAGAGATTTGATTTTGTAATAACGAAACGCTAGAATGGAAACACATTTTGTTCGTTGACAGAAGTCAAACTGATTACAAAACATTAAATAAATAAATAAAAAATCCATAAATCAATTAGTGTACGTGAATTCTAAATATAAACAACGAAATCTATTATACTAATATTATAAAGCTGAAGAGTATATTTGTTTGAGCGCGCTAATCTCAGGAACTACTGGTCCGATTTGAAAAATTCTTTCAACGTTAGATAGCTCATTTGTTGAAGAAGGCTATAGGCTAAAAAAAGAACATAATATTTCTAACCTAAGTACATGTTATTATCCGCAACACGCTTCGTCAGATTACAGAAATAGAGTTATCAGCAACAGTAATCGTTCTAAAATAGAGATTATTGCTTTAACTCTTACATTGCTTAGTAGCAGATGGCATGCTCTTTATTGGTCTCCAGTAACCACTGATTTAAAAGCGGTTCATGATCTATCGTCAGCATGTCTTAAACAATCTATACTATTATTATAAAGCTGAAGAGTTTGTTTGTTTGAACACGCTAATCTCAGGAACTACTGGTCCGATTTGAAAAGTTCTTTCAGTGTTAGATAACCCATTTACAGAGGGAGGTTATAGGCTATATATCACGGTAAGACCAATACAAGTGGAGCACCAATAAAGAATGTTTCAAAGTACGGGTTTAAATGGCTCCTTAACATTCTATAATTCAAAAATATTTTCACTTTCTACGTAAATGAAGTAGGGGGTAAAATTTAGCGTTATGCCAAAGTAACTATTTCACGCGGACGGAGTCCCGGGCAAAAGCTAGTAATATAATAATACTGTGATAAAATGTTTCCATTCAATAAAATTAACTAAGCATAAAATAGTACTTGATCCACAAAATTTATGGCCATACTTAGGATATACGCCTATAAAATATGTTACGGTAAATATTTCGGTGATTATTGGTATACTCTGCTTTTAGTAGTATCCAATGAAGAACGCTGTTGACTCCTGATAAGACCACATAAAAAAAAACACGTGTTTCCTGATCCATTTTACCACGCAATGTAATAAATAAAAGACATGATGTGCGAGGTAAACGGTATTGTGTGACGTCACTTCACCTAACTTTGCGTTAGATTGCGCATTCATATAATATTTGACATCACAGGTATTGGAACAAACGTCCAGATCATGTATTCAACAGGTGCGTTCATGCACAATGTTATTTTTTTTTAATTACAAGGTATCTTTACTTAACTTTTTTTTTATTGCTTTTGTAGGCAGATGAGTATACGGCCCACCTGATGGTGAGTGGTTACCGTTGCCCTTGGACTTCAGCAATGCCAGGAGCAGAGCCAAGCCGCTGCCTACCGTTTAATACTCTGGAAAAGCCCCGTTTGAAGAAGGACACGTCGTAGCGCTCGGGAAACACCGTGGAGGGGAGCTCAATTCATAGCCGGATGGTACGTGGCAAAAAAGACCTCTGGAAACGCACTGTGGATGACCGCAGTGGCTCTAGATAGTATGAATGAACTCTATTCCGGTGGTGGGCGGTGCGATGGTAAAAACGAGATGCCGGCATCATCTCGGACAATTACTCAGAACACTCCATACGGTACAAAATACAGAGGGAACGTCCCTCCGCAGACCCAGAGGTTCTAAACGATCCGTGAGAATGGGATTATCGACAATCCGAACGGCCCTCCTCTGTATGGAGTCAAATGGAAGAAGCTGGTCTTTGGGAGCCCCGGCCCAAAGATGGGAGCAGTACCCCACGCGAGGTCGGACTTGTGCTTTATAAAGCAAAAGTCTTTGTCCAGCGGTGAAGTACCGCTCTGTTGAGGACTCCCAGCATTATGGAAATTCTACTATTTTTATCTTACTTGTGCCGTAACTTATTATTATGAATACACAATAACGGTTCAGTAAATAGTAATTTTAAGTATATTGTTAATTTCAATCATACTTGCAACGGTCGGATGCGAATCGTCTGGTCAGTAGAAGGATCATATCCGGTCAGTAGAGTCCCGAATAGCCGGATACGAACCGAAACGTGATTGAAAAGTATTTACGTTACTGAACCGGAATTGTAAGACGCATTTCCACTGAATAACTTTTTTAATATAAACGCTTCGCTCGGCTTTAAGTATTTTAATACCCTATTATTTTAAGGGTATTTTGGGGGTATTTTGTCGATTGCACCTCATATTACGATCTGTTCTATTTATCATTTAATAATGTGAGAAAAAGTTTGGTCTATTTTTGATAGATCATTTTGAATATTGCTAATAATGGAACACGCCTACGTATCTGCGGTATCATTTTCAGAATTTATTTAGATAAAAAAACGGATATGTACTCTTTTTATCTCTCTCTCCTTCTCTCTCTCTCTCTCTCTCTCTCTCTCTTCTCCTCCTCTTTCTGTCTCCTTCACGATACACTTTCTGAGCTTATTAATTATAATACTTAATGATAGTTACTGCCTAATTTAACTTTTAATTGGAGGAGGAAATCAACAATAATAATGATTACAATTGACGCGATATCTCAAAATGTCCCTCTTAACTGACATATCCATGATTGATACCAGATAGCTTGTCTTTATGTCCGCCATTAAAGTCTGGTTATCGCTAGATGCTTTCACTGGAAACCAAACCTTGTCCAAGTTTCCGCTTAATTTATTTTTAGGACTTCGTTAACGAAGGTGCTATACTGGTTCGGTGAACTGTGAATGGACAAAGGGTGTTTAATCGCGGAGAGATCTCACGAGGTCAGGGCAGGAATCAGCGGAGAGCTAATCGGTCATCAATCGATTTTAAATAGTCCGAGTTGTATACTGGTTTACGTGAGAATTTTTTATATAAACTGTCTCAATAACCTCTAATAACGAAGAATTGTTCCGAGGTGGCAGTTGTTAATAACATGGGAATTAGATGATATTTTTATGCAAATTTTGAAAGATAGTAACAATTTGGTGCATGTGAAATTTTGTAAAAACCATAACATGTAAGAAAGCTATTTAAGACCAATTTCATTTTCAAATTTAGTGTAATATGGGGCGTGTAGTGGTAAATATCACCATACCACCAGAATCAAAAAAGACTATTTAGATTTTTAGATTGGCTTCAAATTTTTAACTATGCTTCAATCAAAGTTTTTCTACTTCTAGTAAAGTCGAGTAGTCTATGCATGCGTTCATCTTTTAAGGGGTTTGTAATCAGTTAAGTATTACTTCAGTTAGAACCGACGACTGTACTACACTGCGACTTTAGAACTTATATCTCAAGGTGGATGGCCCATTTACGTTGTAGATGTCTATGGGCTCCAGTAACCACTTAACACCAGGTGGGCTGTGAGCTCGTCCACCCATCTAAGCAATAAAAAAACAAGAAACATTACACTGTCTTAAACGCAGTGGTTCTACTTAATATGGATGAAATCTGCTCCGATGACAACCGGTGCTATGGTAAAAACGAGAGATAAATCATCCTAAGCAATTGCTAGGAATATTTCATATATAACATACGGTACCAAACACAGGGAGAATCGAAGTCCTTTTTTTGCCTTAATGCTTGGACGAACTCACAGCTGGTGTTACCGGATACAGTTGTCTACAACATAAATGCGCCACCCACCTTGAGATATAAGTTCTAAGGTCTCAGTATAGATACAACGGCTACCCCACCCTTCAGACCGAAACGCATTACTGCTTCACGGCAGAAATAGTCGGGGTGGTGGTACCTACTCGCGCGGACTCACAAGAGGCCCTACCATCTAAGTGTTTCTTGCTTGTAGAAATTTTATACACCTACGTATGGTCTTCAAGATCTATGCAATCTAAACCATTACTTCTTGTGAACACTACACTCAAAGTCTTCGTGCCACGATTTAATTCATTCTTAAATAAATTATGAAACAAACTCTCCATAGACGAATGAATATCACAGTACCGTAGAAACGGTAATTTATTTACTATAGAACATTGACTATAACTGCATCAAACTCGTGCTGAATCAAACACGTGAACTTGTTAAGGCCTTCATTAGTAATTTCTTGTTTCGCAAGAGCTGAGTGTTCCTTTGTAGTTGTGTAAATAACTGTATTTACATACTTGATGTTTAATCGAGTTGTTCTTTTTCGATCTTGCAATTTTATCGAGAAACACCAATTTTTTTTTCCTACCTAAGCTGAGAGTCTATTTCAGAGAACATGTCAGCGTCACCGGGCTAGTAGGTGAGCTCACGGGGCTCAAACCTGACGATGTTGCTAACACGAACCCTAGCAAGAGCTGTGCTTCGCAGAATCTACCACCGGATCGGAAACGCGACCCACTGAGAAGATCCGGCGAAAAACTCAGCTGTATCTCAGGGTTAATTTACTCGTAGAGCCCTTAGTCGCATGCGACGGGTCCGACGAGAACTATGACCGGAACGCAATTCTATCGAAAAACGCCAATAGTGGATATTTTGTGCTTTATAGCCTTGCATTTTAATGGAATATCCAAGCCAATCTAATATTTAAGACTAAGGAATCTGTACTGTAAAAACTGAGACCTTACATTTCATGTATCAAGGTAAGTGGTGGCATTTACGTTGTAGATATCTATGAATTCCGGTAACCACTCACTATCAAGTTGGCCGTATATTCGTCCACCCACCTAAGCAATAAAAAAAATGTGTGGTGTCGTGGGACAGCGGATAGGAACGAAGTTTCTTATTATAAAAATATTAATTTTAAGTTCTATTCGAGGTATAAAGAAAATAAAACTGGAGGTTGGGTAACAACCCACGGTAACGTGCGAACTCATTGTGGTACACTTCATTCACGGTTGTTTGCATAAGAGTTAGTGTATTGCGCAAACGAACGCTCTGAGATCGTGGTCAATGAATGATAAAAAAAAAACAAAATGTGTGCAATTCACACGTGGTAGAAATGAAACCTTCCAAAATTAAAATACAATTATCCTAAACGTCTTAAGTATATGTAAAATTTTGTTATTAGTAAATAATTGTAAGGTAGCGCCCTCTGTGAATTGATATTTTAATTTCACGTATAATCCTAAATTAAAATTCACTACAAGAGCTTTCATACACACGTTAGTATTAAAAAATCTCACAGATGGCGCTGTATTAAATAGTATGTATATTTCTGTCTCATTCTTTGCTGGCTTCATCCTACACATTTTTGTATTTGTGTCTCTTACCTGTCGTTTTTTCCGTTGCATCCGGTTTGAAATCGCAACGATTTTAAAGAAGTTTTCACTTCAAAAATATGTTATTTTTTGTACGTTATTACAAAGTTTAGTCGTACACTGTGTGCATTATTAATAAAAATCTTACGTTACGGACGTTTATTCCCGGTTAGGGTATCTCTCCGCATCGTCCCATAAGGAACTTCGTTCCAAAAAAATCTCTAGATTCAATTGAAGAATAACGTAATGTCAAGCTAATACTTGAAGGTTTTAGTGTTCGTGATCTTTGGCTTGCATCGAATATATCCCAAAAGCATGGCTTGGATTCAAGATTCAGCGAAGTATTGAACAATTTCGTTTATAATCAATTCTGTAATATCGCAGGTTTTAGACGAAATGACTTGTCACTTTGCGATGTCAGCGGGCGGAGTTTGTTTTTATTTAATAGCTAACTAAATTATCTGTTTCAAACATAACTGCTATTAACGTGACGGGAAAAAATAAGTATGACTGACTTGGGGTGGTGAAGTAGTTTAGCGCCTTTGATGATGTTGCGACGAGGGTCGTGGGTTCGATTCCCACATTCGGCAAACATTCGTGTGATAATAAGGTTTGTTTTATCTTGGTCTAAATGTTTATTATCTATATACGAGTATTTTATAATAGTATTTTGGCAGCGGCTTGGCTTTGTCCCTTGCATTGCTGAAGTCCATGGGCGACGGTAACCACTCACCATCAGGTGGGCCGTATGCTCGTCTGCCTACAAGTGCAATAAGAATTATGTGTATATTTAAACGTATATAAGAACGGATGTCAGTCTCTAGTACCCATAACACAGGGAATCCTAATTTATGACCGGGTGACCGTGCGTAGTTTGTTCCTAGTTATTTATCATTTATGAGAAATCGGTTCTTATTAACGAAAAATGATGTCGTTCATAACAAGATATGCATTATTTTGAGTCGACTTTTGATTTTTAATGATAAGAAGTTTTATTACTGAATTAGAAACTTTTCTGTGGCTTGGGTGTTTTTCGTCATCATTACGGATTAAAGAAAAAGTGTATTACAATTTATCACAATTGATCGAATGTTGAGTGCTAAAAAAATGTTCTTGACATCTTTAATAGGATTCAATCCTGCATCAAATTTGTATTTTCATAAAATATGAAAACGAAATAGAGAACTAGCTATACATACATACATAGTGGACGCGAATTTTAATGAGCCAGATCCCAGACGTAAGCCGAATTATTTATCTTACCTCTTCCGGTTCAGAGAGGCGGATTTAATTAAACTTCACAGTTTTAATAGATAAACTTATTTATATCTCAGGCTTGGTATTTTACGGGCATTCGTGATTAACAAGGAAATTTGCTGTGAAATTTCAAGTCATTTTATTTAGTTTTTAACGTTGCAGCTCTCAATACCAAACACTTAAAAAGAAGAAATCCTAATGGAGCCTTTACTTAGAATTGTCAAGTAGATCGTGAACTCCTTAAAGCTATTATTAAAATTTAAAAATTTCTAAATAAATTGGACATTCAAATGTTAAATTAAGGACCTGATGTAATTAGCCTCTCACATGCTATTAACCCATTTTTGACTTACCTATATCTTAACTGTATCACGACATCATGCCGTAATAAACAGTGAAATTAACCTAGTGAAATTCATTACTGGTGGTAGAACCTCTTCTGAGTCCGCACGGGTAGGTACCACCACCCTGCCTGTTTCTGCCGTGAAGCAGTAATGCGCTTCGGCTTGAAGGGTGGGGCAGCCGTTGTAACTATACTTGAGACTTTAGAACTTATCTCAAAGTGAGTGGCGCATTTACGTTGTAGATGTGTATGGGCTCCAGTAACCACTTAACACCAGGTGGGCTGTGAGCTCGTCCATCCATCCAAGGAAAGAAAAAAAAATCATAGGCTCAGCATTTAACACAAGTGCCATTAAACCGTCTGCTCATCTAGATTTTAAAAAAGAAAATATTTTCGCAAGTTATTAATCACTTAATCGCCCATTCTGGCAAAGTTGCGTTATCTTTAAGAAAAGCATTCGCTTCCTTTAGCGCAATACCTCGCGATGTTTACTTGTCGGCATTATGTGCCAGGAATTTTCTAGAAAACCTGTTTCTTTACGTTTTACGATGCTTTAGGGTGAATTCAGACGGGCTCACTCGCAATTTGCTATTGTTTATCCAATGGAAATTATGCTTGAACATTTAATTTTACCTACATGCATTTTCTCGTTTACTTTATCATTTTTTTTTTTGTAAAAAGTACGTCGGAAATACCATAGCCTCTACGTACCAGGTCCAAAATCCCGCAGTAGGCCCAAGAAACACTCGTTTGATGTGATAAAGGTGGATATGGAGGAGAATAACCTCAGAAGGATGGCGAAGACGAGGTAAAGTAGAAGTAGAGGACCTGTTGTGAGTCCGCGCGGGTAGGTACCACCGCCCTGCCTATTTCTGCCGTGAAGCAGTGATGCGTTTCGGTTTGAAGGGTGGGGCAGCCGTTGTAACTATACCGAGACCTTACAACTTATATCTCAAGGTGGGTGGTGCATTTACGTTGTAGATGTCTATGGGCTCCAGTAACCACTTAACACCAGGTGGGCTGTGAGCTCGTCCACACATCTAAGCAATAAAAAAAAAAACAAAACTATTTCTAAACTGTATTATTGAGCTCGTAAGTTTTTTGTTTATTGTTAAAGTGGATTTTTTTGGTAGATTTATTTACTGCCTCAAAATTGACTGACCTGCCAAAAGCCTGAATCTCTTTAATAATTACATAATATTTGAAGACACTGAGCACACATTAGGTATATGAGGAAATTGTATGTGTGAGGAAGTGTGAAAGTAGCCCCGGTAAGCAACATATTAAAGAGCGGACGGTTACTGTGGTATGGACATGTGATGCGTAGAGAGAAGATGCATGTGATTAGGAGATGTATGGAAATGGTAGTGCAAGAGGTAGGAGGAAGAGGTCGATCGAAGAAGACATGGATGGAGTGTGTGAATGACGATATGAGAGAGAGAGAGAAGTGAGCGTTGAGATGACGGCTGATAGAAGAGAATGGAAGAGAAAAATTAGCTGTGCCGACCCCACCTAGTGGGTTATCCCACTAGGTTGAGAAAAAGAAGAAGAAGATGAGGGAATTGTATGTATTTGTAGAACATTTTTTGAGTCTTCATTTTACTGACCTAAATAGCTGTATCAAGGGGCAATGGTTAACCACTTAAAACAACGTGGGACGTATATTTATCCTCTCCTTTGTAGAAGAAAATAATCCAATTGAATAAGATTTTCAAATATTGTTATTTGTGGCATAACCAACATGAATCACTGGCATAATCCATTGAAACATAAACTTTCGTGGCGTAAAACAATATATTTAATGAAAATAAGCTCCACCCTGTAATAATTTAATCCTTTTCATTCGTTGGGTATATGTGTGGAGCACGCTACTTTTCCAATCTTTAGTATTTTAAGGAAAAAGTGCGATGGTAAATATTCTTGTGTAATAACTTAAATTTCATTGATAACTAAGGTATAGTTAAAAGGCAACAATACGGTTACTTTTCGATTACTAACGACGTATATTGAAGAAGCAGCTTAGGCGATCAAGGTCATATATTCATCTCTTCGAATTAAGAGTTAGAAACTTGTAAAATTCTCTCTATATCTCCCTCTTGTTATACAGTGCTAAGAAGCTTTGATATATTGCACCTAGCCGATTTAATTATCGTCGACTGAGCGAAGCTACTAAGATGAATAGCTATCGGATGTTCTGGATGGAAAAATCTGGATACTATATCAAAAGTGAAGTACTAAACTTAGCTATAAGTATTACCTTTAAAACTTGATATAAATATAAAAATTATATAAAAAGGTTGTAAAATTAACCACAATAAATATGTCGCTAACTAAATATCTACGCGTGAAATAGCCCTTACACGGGGTGTCAACTAAATTACAGGGAAAGGGACATCTTTTCGCTCGTTTTGCATTTTTGTCGGTCGCCGCGTTTAGCCCAGCCTTTTGTTCTCACTCTACCATTATAATGAGAGTTTAATGAAACATACTGAATAAACAAGACGATACTTTGATGAACCGATTTTATAATTGCTATTCGAATTGCGCTTTAACTATTCTTTGGATTTTATCATTGTACAATTTGTTCCTAGTAAAGTCATCATCATCAATCAGCCTGTTTCTCTCCACTGCTGGATGCAGACCTCTCCCATAGTCCGCCACAATGAACGATCCTCCGCCTTCCGCATCCAATCTCTCCCAGCATATCGCCGCAAGTCATCGGTCCAACGGGCAGGGGGACGCCCAACGCTTCGCTGCTTCTAGTAAAGTAAATATTATAAATTGTGCCATAAATTATTACTTTAGCTGCATTAATAATATAGTTGTTGTAACTTTTACCGTATATTTGGTAGTATTTAGCATATATATTATAATAGTAGTATTGATGTATTTTAGTACAATCTAAACTACGGCAATCAAACAAAAAGCAAAATGCACATAACTAGCCAACCAACCATTAAATTATACATAGAATAGGAACACAGAGAGAACGTAGCATTAACTGGAACAAAAATGGCTCCACATTTATTGGAGTGTTTGTCGTGTGAAAATTCTGAAAATCTCATAAAGTGATGTTTGAGCGCCACAAAAATTAATCTGATTATTTCAGTGATTGTATCGGAGTCGCTTAACCTTAATTGAATTTACCAATATTTCGAATACTGCTTTTAGTTTAATCATCAAGGGATATATATGTACTTTTGTCTAAAAAATAAAGATGTAAGGCAGTTAATATCGATGTCAATATAATTTATAGTTTTATTAGAATGCCGATTTTTTTATTTAGAAAGAATTTTTAATGTGTACTCTACTTGCGACACTAATCAATGAGAGATTGAAGTTTAATGCTGTTTACCGCTGTTTACTCGAGAAGGCCTTGGAATATTAAATATTAATATTAGAAAAAATAAAAAAAAAAATAGTAATTTCTTTTTACGTAATATTAGGTTTTGTTAAAAAAAAAAAAAAGAAAAAACTTTAAAATTATAATATAATAACTAAAATATACTACTAAAAAGAGTTCCTTTATGCAAGGTTCCGAAGATACTGGCAGCGTTTCCCTTTTGAATAGCTAGACTATTTCTGAGGTAGCTGCCAGCTTCTCGGTCTCCTGTGATGTTAAGTAACCTTTTTGCTATTTGCTTAAAAAGCTTTAGAGCGCCAGGACTCCACGAACCAAGGGTCTCGACACGAAATGGCACAAAATCATATTCGGAGCCTAGACCCCTGTATTTACATGCTTTAGCTTTTTCAGCCGCTTCAATATAGCATAATAATATAACATAATAAAATAATATAATAAACTTACAAAATATCATGAAATTGTCAAAGCGTCTTAGATATGTACTATTTTCTAATTAAGAGCTGGGACAGAATGTGTCTGTGTTATATTTTGTGTCTTCGTGCATAAATCACGCCAAATACCTAAAGGTAGACTTGTGGATGAACTACAGTTATAGTAGCAGGGTTCTGATTTATTATGATCTAACAATGCTCCTATTCAAACTGAAATTTACAACTGCTGTTGAGGTAGATAAACAGGTCAACTAAGTAGCCTATTACCTCTCGTATGTAACCTCTATTACTGTATTTTACCTTTCGGATCCACCTATATTAGAACACACTTTTTCGTTCAAATCGCTCTAACAGTTTACGCATACGACAAAGTCCGCTGACGACTAAATCGCGTGCCTGAAAAAATGGTGTAAACATTAAACCACGATTTATGGTAGTAACCGTAATTTGAAAGTGCCATATCCAAACTATATATCACAGTAAAAATTCATGAATAGTTTTATAATAATACGTATTTGTTTTTAATATTAACATCCAAATGTTCGGCTTTGAAACTACATAAAATAATGAAGACGTTTATAAAAACTCGAGTTTTGAAGTGTCAGGTCCAATAACAGCCCTTCAAACCGAAACCTACCCATTCGGGCCAACGATATCTTTATACTAATACTAATTTTTTATTTATTGTTTAGATGGGTGGACGAGCTCACAGCCCTGTTAAGTGGTTACTGCAGCCCATAGACATCTACAACGTAAATGCGCCACACATCTTGAGACACAAGTTCTAAGGTCTCAGTTTAATTACAACTGCTGCCCTACCCTTCAAACCGAAACGCATTACTGCATCACGGCAGAAATAGGCAGACTGGTGGTACCCACCCGTGCGGACTCACAAGAGGTCCTCCCACCAGTAATTACGCAAAATGTGATTGTGCGGGTTTGATTTTTATTACACGATGTTATTCCTTCACCGTGGAAGCCAGTCGTGAACATTTGTTAAGTACGTATTTCATTAGAAAAATTGGTACCCACCTGGGGGATTCGATCACCGTTGCATCACTAAAAACGAATGCACCGGATGTTTTACCTTTAGGCCCCGGCGATTTCAAGATATTTACAGATATTCATAAATTTTGCGATGTTACTGATTTTGCAGGCTTGGTTTTTTATTAACCGATGCTATACGTCGTGGAATTATTAAGTGAGCACGTGCTAAGTGTATCTATTTTTAAAGAGTACTACTTACCTGCAGGTATGGGACATAGTCGTATTGTTTAATATGAGTCAATTGGTCGTTTTATCCACGACAGTTTAGCTTGCTATTAATTTCATGAAAATGTTTTCATTGAAATTAAATGGTAACTAAAGGAAGGATTTCACATGAACAGCCAACGGGTGAACCAAGAGAAAGAGTTATTTAATGAATACAACATACCTCTATGACATCTTTGGCGTTGAGCCAAATCACGAATTGGATTCTTTTTTTCTCCAGTTTCAGCTATTGGCGAAAAATTAACAATATATTTTTGATAGGTCTTTTTTATATTCATCCTAATTTTAATAACTGTGGCGGTAGCCATCATACAATACAAGATAATTGACAGATGGCCGAATCTCGCTTACGACATTTCAATATAAGCGTGCATATATTATTATACAAGTTCCGAACAACAACATTTGGACCGTATGTTTACCGAGCAACACCAACCGCTCGGTGGAAGATTTTCCCTCTGTCGTTATATCCACATAACGAAAAAAATGATAAAATTTAATAGATAGAATCTAAATGCTGAGATATCGGTAATATTGGAAGTTCACGATCATTGAACCAACTAGTTTATCCCAAACACAAACATGAGCTCACCTTAGATATACTTAACTCCAATAACAATTATGGCTCGGATTTCGATCTTGTACGAAAATAAATTCTTCCCAGTTTTTTATTTGATCAGAACCTTGTATAAACGCTCCCATATAATTAAAACTATTTTTATTGTTTAATTCGCTCTTTAGATTTTGTTATTTCCCACGTTTCCAATTCTTTTACGTAGTAGTACCTAAGTAGTTTCAGTTATGTCTAAGCCTTGCGACTATTCCCAATGCTTGATCATTGTATTATATTAATGTTCATTGTATCTATTTTTTGTACGTTTCGGTACAATTAAATTAATATATATTTCATGGAATCTTCGTTTTTAAAAACAACTATTACAGACTCGTAGTTACCGTATATATTTTAATTTGCACACAACTCATAATGCTTCAAACGCTCAGTAAACATTTTCGGTAATTAATACAAACTAAAGGCTTATTTTCGTAATACGGATTACTCAAATAGTATTCGGTTGAAATGGCGCTATATTAATTATTATTTGGATACACGTCTCTTGCGATAGGTGATTTTGAAATATGCAATCATTTTCGAAATCGCTTTTACGTTGCTTTGTTGGATATTTTGTAGGTAGGGCATTTCGGGAGCCCGCACGGGTAGGTATTATCACCCAAACTATTTTAGCCGTAATTTAATGCGTTTCGCTTTGAAGGGCCGAGCAGCTGCTTTATTTTATAAAGGCGACTGAGAGAGCTTATGTTTCAAGGTGGGTGACGATGTAAATGGGCTCTGGTAATAACCTATCTCCAGATGGGCTGTGACCTCGTCCAATCATCAATCATCTAAGCAAAACATAAAAAAATCTCTAAAGAATAACATACATTTTTTCTAACGCTACACATGCCAAAGCTTGTCTACTTTATTTAAAAGTGTTTTTAACTTAGAGCTTACACACAAATAGCTTCGTTCCTTTACAATCTAGTAAATCTTCCTTGAAGGTTAAATGGAATTTAAAATTTGATCTGCGGGTTGCTCATCGCTTTGCATTAGAATCGCTTCTAGCTTCTCACATGGTGGTTCATACATGTCACATCTAGAGTTTTTTACTATCACTGCATCAATTCCACTGGTGGTAGGACCTCTTGTAAGTCCGCACGGGTAGGTACCACCGCCTATTCCAGCAGTAATGCGTTTCGGTTCGAAGGGTGGTGCAGCCGTTGTAACTATACTGAGACCTTAAAACTTATATCTCAAGGTGGTTGGCGCATTTACGTTGTAGATGTCTATGGGCTCTAGTGACCGCTTAACACCAAGTGGGCTGTGAGCTAGTCCACACATCAAAGCAATAAAAAAAATTAGCATCTATAGCATATTAGCATATTATACAGTATAATAGTTTAGTTGTGTATAACTATTATTGCCGTATAGTCTGGCAATAGTAAAATATTTTAAATATGGGAATTTTGGTCTAACATGTAAGCGATCGTACCAGGCAGGGTTCAAACATTGGTGAAATATTTACTTTAGTAAACCGAACACGCCAATGTAATAAAAATCAAACCTGCAAAACGTATATATTCGTCATTTTAGAAATTATATATCAATGTCTCAAATTAGGCTTCGGTAGGCACTTAACGTCATTCAAAAGTAGGTAATGTATAGTTATAAATAGTGTGACACAAATCTGGGTACATACCGCGTTAATTGTTAAAAGACAGCAATTAAATCATTCCGGGTCCGACAATAATTTGAATTACGATCACCCTGGGGAATGACAAATGGGATGAACGGATTCGTTGGAGCTCGCGAATAGAATTCATTTGTATTATACAACTAGCTGACCGGTAGTCGGTATGTGCAACGAAACTGTCTGTTTACCCTGTCATTGTGAAAGTTGTGTGTGTTGAGTTTCAATAATTATTATTCAAAAGGTTTTATTGACTTTTATAAACTGAGATCAACCAAATACGAGTGATGACGGAAACTACCGCTTAGCCATCCCTGGCACCACCGCCGACATATATATGTTGGAGTATTTCCACTTTCGGGTAGCGACATGGTAAGCGGGCGGTCTTCGTAAGTCAATAAAACCAGAAATGTTAACTCAGAGCGTATATTACGCACGAGCGTTCCGTCTGATATGGCGACTCGCTCGCTTCTGAGCTCGAGAGACAACAACGGAGCGTTTTTATAGCAAGGTATCGTGGTGGGACGATGTTGTTTACGATTCTTATCTTGCACGTGTTGTTTTCGATGAATGCTTGCACGTGTTGTTTGTCGTCCCATCTTTATTAGTCATGAACTAATGGTTTATAAAAACACGCGCCGACTCAGCCATACTGCTCATGACGCGTCCCTGCGTCAAAATGATATACATCACATAAATCATCTCACTTAACTATTACACTAAATTGCTATCGAGTTCGAATTTTAGTGTCCTGGTCTCGACTCCTTTATGTCATTTGAGATACCAAGTCTCGACGCTGGCACTCAAATGTCAGGTCTCGAAACCCTAGAATACCAGAACAACCAAGCCTCGGCGCTGGTGTTCAGATTTCAGGCCTGGAAGCCTTAATAATCTAGAGCTACCAAGCCTCGACGCTGGCAGTTAGATTCAAGGCTCCAAGGCCCTAAGATGTCAGAAGAGCTACCAAGCCTCGACGCTGGCACTCAAATTTCAGGTCTAAACGAGCATTGCATATTACCTAAATTGAGATAAATTGGGATATACTTAACTTGGGTATCGACACCATACATTGTAACAACCAAGCCTGCACGCTAGGGTTCAAAGTATGGCCTCAACACCATTGATAATTTTGCAACAACCAAGCCTCCACGCTGATGTTCAAAGTTAGGCCTTCACGCCATTACTTATATTGCCACAACCAAGCCTACACGCTGGTGTTCAAACTTAGGCACACAAAGAAAGCCTCATTCCAAAAATTGTATCTCATTGATCTCTTCTAATGGAAATTCATACGCCGACACGGCAATCTCATTCTGTTTTCCATAGTTTGGATTACGTCATTAGGCCGTTTTTCGTCACGTGGTGATCCCACTTCTGATGTTGGAGTATTTCCACTTTTAGGGTAGCGACATGGTAAGCGGGCGGTCTTCGTAAGTTAATAAAACCAGAAATGTTAACTCGGAGCGTATATTACGCAGGAGCGTTCCGTCTGATACGGCGACTCGCTCGCTTCTGAGCTCGAGAGACAACAACGGAGCGTTTTTATAGCAAGGTATCGTGGTGGGACGATGTTGTTTACGATTCTTATCTTGCACGTGTTGTTTTCGATGAATGCTTGCACGTGTTGTTTGTCGTCCCATCTTTATTAGTCATGAACTAATGGTTTATAAAAACACGCGCCGACTTATATAGATAAGAATAGATTTACGGAATCTTCGTATGCACACGTACCGTGGCGAACTGCTTACATGGCGTTAAACGTAATATATTCAACGGGGATAACATCATTATCGCGTCACGGGACACGCGTTATCCGGACCACACTATACGGGCAGGGCCATGAGACTGCGATACTTTAAGAAGATATTTATTTGTATGGAAACTATCGACATCTTGTAGCGGATGCCCATAAACTTATACGTTGTTAAAATTAAGGCATTTAATTATTGTATAACTAAACATAGAAAAAAATAAACATACAAGTCTTCAGAGACAAATTGATCATTTATTATTGAAGTACGTGAAGAGAGTGTCAATAGTACTTCAAATTCTTCAAGTACTGGTTATTCTGATTGCGAGAGTAATTAATAAGATTTCACGTTCATTTTATTCAATAAGTATCAGTTCATTAAATTAAATTCATACGTGATCAATCGTTTTTATTTTATTTGAAGTACATAATACCCTCATAAAACTATTTTATAATTTACACTCGCACGGAGGCTTAAGATGTGTTTTATTTATTTATTTTTATTGCTAGATTAGTGGCGGAGCTCATAGCCCACCTGGTGTTAAGTGGTTACTGGAGCCCATAGAAATTTACGACGTAAATGCGCCACCCACCTTGAGATATAAGTTCTAAGGTCTCAAGTATAGTTACAACGGCTGCCCCACCCTTCAAACCAAAACGCATTACTGCTTCACGGCAGAAATAGGCGGAGCGGTGGTACCTACCCGTGCAGACTCACAAGACGTCCTACCACCAGTAATTACGCAAATTATAATTTTGCGGGTTTCATTTTTATTACACGATGTTATTCCTTCACCGTGGAAATCAGTCGTGAACATTTGTTGAGTACGTATTTCATTAGAAAAATTGGTACCCGCCTTAGATTCGAACACCGGCGCATCGCTCAACACGAATGCACCGGAGACGTCTTATCCGTTAGGCCACGATGACTTCAAAATTCAAATGTGTTAGAATCGATAGCGCAATATCGACTAATCACAACACTAGCTAATGAGCTAACGTTAACATTCCTTAAAAATCCTCGGAGCTCGCGCGCGGACTGTATATCTCTTTTACAAGTTAATCAAATTTTCAAATTTCGACTTCAAAACTATCACACTACATTTCCGACTCAGTACGCACTGTGCCGCTAACATTATGAACGTCCTCAAATGCTCGTAAATTACACAATTGTGACGTTCGGAATTAATATCCGGCCCAATACAACGGTACACGTCGTTTCTCCAGCAAATGACAGCGGAGTGACATACGAAATTCGGAACCACTATTTCGCTTTTGGCCTTTAGCATTCCGTTCGCTGTTTTCGTGTAAATTAAATGCTCGGTTATGAATAATTGTGTTAATTTACTTGTGATGTAAAGTTTATTAGTTTGCAGAATACACCGTTTATTTATTTGTTGAAAGTGCGGAAAATGTTCGCGTGGGCGCGATTTAAAAATGCAACAAATCCTATTCTAATTGAATCTTAATCGCTCTGAACTAGCTTGATGTTTTCTGAGCACTGTCACGTTATCTCCTTCTTCGTAAGCGGTCCCAAAATATTCTTAGCCGTTGAAAACTAGGTTATGCTCCGAAGATTTTAAATTTATCTATTTTGGTATTAAAAAAAGTTGCAACCGTTGAACTGGTTAGGTAGTTCACCCTGGGACCTGGAGGCGGAGGCGCTCGCTGCCGATTACCGGTGGCGTAGCGACCTCCGCTCTAGGGGGGAAGGGCGCCCCAGCGAAGGTGTAGTTCGAGCGCGAAGGCTCCACTCTCGGCGGTCCGTGCTGGAGGCGTGGTCTCGCCGCTTGGCGGACCCGTCGGCCGGCCTCCGAACCGTCGAGGCGGTCCGCCCGGTTCTCGCGGACTGGGTGGGCCGCGACCGCGGATGCCTCACCTTCCGGCTAACGCAGATGCTTACCGGCCATGGTTGTTTCGGCCGGTACTTGCACAAGATAGCCGGAAGGGAACCGACGGCGCAGTGCCACCACTGCGCGGACCACGACGAGGAAGACACAGCGGAACACACGCTGGCGCGTTGCTCTGGATTCGACGAGCAACGCGCCGCCCTCGTCGCGGTCATAGGTGAGGACCTCTCGCTGCCGCGCGTCGTGGCTACGATGCTCGGCAGCGAGGCGTCCTGGAAGGCGATGCTCGACTTCTGCGAGTCCACCATCTCGCAGAAGGAGGCGGCGGAGCGAGAGAGGGAGAGCTCTTCCCTTTCCGCACCGATCCGTCGCCGTCGAGCCGGGGGCCGGAGGCGGGAATACGCCCGTACGTCCCGGCCCCTGTAGGTGGCGGTCTCCCCCCGGTGAAGGTCAAGGGGCGACCTGAGGGGGTGAGGCCGCGCGGCGCGCTACCAGCACTCTAGCGCGCTGCCGTGGAGTGAATAGAGCGACCGGTCGACGGTGTATCGCGTCCCGACCCGGCAGGCTGGTTCTGGTCCAGCGGGGTATTCCGGGACACCAGCGGCACCGTCTGGGCGGCCCGACGGGCTGCCGTACCGAGACGGCCGACGTTTCAGAGCCTTCGATTCGCCTCGAAGGCTCCGTCGGCTGGGCGTCCTTGGGGTGAGCCGCGCCGTCTGGTTGTAGTGTTGACCGCGGTAGCCCCCCTACCTCATCCGGGTTCTGACCTCGGAGGGGATCGGACGTCGGGTGTAAGAGTGCAGGGGAGTCGTTTAGTGGGTGGGTCCTAAAATCCTTGGGCCCGCGGTCTGCTCACAACACCATGCAGATCGTTGAGTCTCACATACCCCGCGCGCCCCTTTTGCGCGGGGACCTCGTAGGAGGTTCGGCCCTCTACCCGAAAAAAAAAAAAAAAAAAAGGTAGTTCATATTCGGCCTCCCCCCGGTGAAGGACAAGGGGCGACCTGAGGGGGTGAGGCCGCGCGGCGCGCTACCAGCACTCTAGCGCGCTGCCGTGGAGTGAATAGAGCGACCGGTCGACAGTGTATCGCGTCCCGACCCGGCAGGCTGGTTCTGGTCCAGCGGGGTATTCCGGGACACCAGCGGCACCGTCTGGGCGGCCCGACGGGCTGCCGTACCGAGACGGCCGACGTTTCAGAGCCTTCGATTCGCCTCGAAGGCTCCGTCGGCTGGGCGTCCTTGGGGTGAGCCGCGCCGTCTGGTTGTAGTGTTGACCGCGGTAGCCCCTCTACCTCATCCGGGTTCTGACCTCGGAGGGGATCGGACGTCGAGTGTAAGAGTGCAGGGGAGTCGTTTAGTGGGTGGGTCCTAAAATCCTTGGGCCCGCGGTCTACTCACAACACTATGCAGATCGTTGAGCCTCACATACCCCGCGCGCCCCTCTTGCGCGGGGACCTCGTAGGAAGTTCGGCCCTCTACCCGAAAAAAAAAAAAAAAAAAGGTAGTTCATATTATTGTGCTAGTTAAATCTCTGCATCACTCAAACCCCGATGAACGGTGCGAAAAGTAATTATAAATCATTATAAAAATGACAGCAAATTATGTTGACTCGTATTCATAACTCGGTGAAAGAGCATATTGCTTGACTTTAATTCAAAATAGTATTTAAAGAAAATGTATAGTATTTTTTTGAGAGCATTACTGAAATGTGATGCATACATCGCTGCCTTAATTTTTCAATCTAGGAAACACATTTTTTTCAGAAAACTAGCTTACATAAAACAAAAAATTGTATTTTGTCTTACCTTTTATCCTATTTATGATAATAATAGGCAAACGAAATTCTGATATTAGGCAGTAACTTAGCACTTTTAATAAAATATAAAAACCACAAAACTCACTAAAAATCTACATGGTTTTGATGTAGATGTTAATACAAATTTACGGTTTGAAAATTCGTTTGTGGCCAGTCAGCTTTTGTTGAATCCGTACAGTGATGTGACACACTGCTTAAAAGTGTAACTAGCTTAATTATTATATTTGAATATATATATATTTTTTAATTCATGGATGAGTAGGTATCAATTGGTTATTGAAATCCGGAGACGTGAAAACGACTATGAGCTATGAGATAATAAGTTGAAGTCTTAATTTTATATAACGTCTTTTCCAGTGGCCAGATTGCGACGTGTGACTGCTTTGAATAAAAAATGAACAGGATGGTGATACATACTAATGCGAGCTCAAACACGCCTAAACTAAATATTCAGTCACATTTACAAAATCTGGTTACAAATATTCTGTACCTCTCTTCAGTGTTTCTTAACTTATTTCCACAGAGTTACACACTCTAGAATTACAGACAGTTATTTTTAAATGTGGTTCAGAGGTACTGTCAAAAATTAAAAGAACAATCCTCGTTTTTTTTTTTTAAATATAGATCATATAGATTATTCTTTTTTTTTTATTGCTTAGATGGGTGGACGAGCTCACAGCCCACCTGGTATTAAGTGATTACTGGAGCCCATGGACATCTACATCGTAAATGCGCCACCCACCTTGAGATATAAGTTCTAAGGTCTCAAATATAGTTACAACGGCTGCCCCACCCTTCAAACCGAAACGCATTACTGCTTCACGGCAGAAACAGGTGGGGTGGTGGTACCTACCCGCGCGGACTCACAAGAGGTCCTACCACTAGTCTACCACCACTTACCACCACCTTTTGCTTTGTATAAACAAAATAAAATGCAAGATCTGAACGAACTTAATTGACAAACGGAAAAACCGTATGGCGTACGTCATTAAACTTTTAAATTCAAAACGAGATCGTTCTGCGATGCTGTTTTGGAAGCGGGCCGAGGAGTTTCGTATTAAATTCGAAGCAGCTTCACAAATAAATTACATGTAGACCCGAGGGATGTGCTCCAATAAAAAAATTCACACATTCCTTTTACAAGCATTGCATACAGCAGAGATGCGAATGTTGCGATGGATGTGTGGAGCAACGAGAATGGATAGAATACGGAATGAATATAATAGAGGAAGTCTAAAAGTGGCACCTGTGATAGAGAAGCTGAGGAGTGCGCGTTTGGGATGGTATGGACATGTGATGAGACGAAATGAAAATGAGGTTGGTAAGAGAGTGTTAACTAGGAATGTGGAAGGATATAGAGGAAGAGGTAGAACCTAAGAAGAAATGGATGGTTTGCGTAAAAGACGATATGGGTAAGAGGGGAGTGAGCGAAGAAATGGTATATGATAGAAGAGTATGGAAGGAGAAAACATGTTGCGCCGACCCCAGGTGACTGGGAGAAGGGCAGGAAAATAAAATGATTCCTTTTACAAGCATCAGGTTCGTGTAATGAAATTTTGATAACGGTTTCGATGCAACTAGGAAGCTTAGAAAATCAGAACTATTTTAAACATGCTGAGAACAAATGCAGGAGTTTTTGTTATCTTTACGTCATCTTCCATTTTGCAGTACGCAGAAGCAGAGCCCATCCTTGCCTAAAATAATTCATCCAAAGACCGCTTTTAGAGATATTTTTATTAACGATTGTATTTGGACATGCTTTTTATAGTATTAGTTTTTATTGTACATGTATAGTATTTTATTGATTGTATTTAGTGTTTTGATGACGATGTATTTTTCTTCGTCAAAAGATTTAAAAAAAGAATTATCTCTGTACGAGATAATTCTGGCACTGTATAGATTTAAAAGCAAGACAAAAAAAAATTTTAATCCATCCTTGCCTAAAATAATTCATCCAGAGACCGATTTTGGAGATATTTTTTTATCACGTAGCATTTGTAATACACGATTGTATTTTGAAGTGCTCTTTTATATTATTAGTTTTTATTGTATATGTATAGTATTTTATATTTTGATAACGATGTATTTTTTTTTCGTCAAACGATGTTAGAAAAGAACTATTTCTGTGCGAGATAATTCTGGCACTGTATAGATTTAAAAACGAGTAAGTCTGTTTTCGAAGTGAAAAATATTAATTATTGTTCTTTTCTATTTTGCATATTGTGGTGTCGAATGACTACGTGGTATGAAATTATCGAAGCCTGTTTCCATTACTGAGATAGTTCACATTTCACGCGAGCGTAGAGACATAGAGTTGAGAAAGTTTAAAGCTGAAAATTATGTTATGTTGTTAGTTATTTTACTTACTGTTTATCTCATGAAGCCATGTGCAATTGATTTCAGTTTTTATAAACAACATTTTTATAAAGACAATTAATATTACTTTTACTGATTATTTTCGCTTTTTTTACTGTCATTAAATTAAATTATTTCTGAAGTTAGAATACATCACAGTTTTTTCGATTAGTTATACGTTCTGACCATGAACACATAATGACTAATGAATCATTTATTATATTACAATATAATTTTAGCAATAAAAAATAATTTATTTGATTTATTGAAAATGTTTACTAGTATCAGAATGACTTTCAAACTCTGTTACTTATGACGTTAGAAGGGCAATTCAACTTATAGTTCATCAATGTAAACCGGAGATCCAGATATCACAATGAGAAACCGCTCACAATGAGACATGCGGTGGAAAATTAGGTGGAAAGCTCACGGCAGGCAGCGGCTTAGCTCTGCCCCTGGCAATGCTGACGTCCATGAGTGACGGTAACCACTTACCATCGAGTGGGCCGTATGCCTACAGGGACAATAAAAAAACTCATATAATTAAAACAACCTTTTTACAATTTTTACACAACAATACTTTTAAATTTTACAATTTTCGAGGTCACACAACGACTAAAGTGTAATTCATCGATATATGAATTTCGGAAATAACATAATATTATTTTGAGATATAAAAACGCGGGATTAAAACTTCAAAATTAATTATAATTATACCCACGACTCATGAAAACCGAGGTATTGTAATAATATATGTATTATTTTTCGACATAAACATAATATAGGATTGTTATAACTAACGATGGTTGTAAATAACAGTTTGGTAATCAAATTATTCATCTAAAACCAATAATAATGTATTGTGATGTGTATGGTACCGCTTCTTTGATTTTATCTTTATATACATTTTAAAATGCATTTAGAGAAGATATTTCGCTGCTTGGCTGTGTTGAAATACATATTATTATTCCTTATAACTCATTGCTATGAGTTTAGCAATTGCTAACATGACGCAATGATGTTTTATAATCAATTTGTATATTGCAATTCTGGTACTTATTTACTGTGCCATTGATATCTGGAAAGCAAATGACGTATTTCGGATAACACGTTCCTAATTTAGAACTACTAGCTGTACCCGTCCGCTTCGCTGGGCATTTAAAATTAACATTATTATTTCTCACCCCCACAAAGATTCTCATTATTATCGCCCCCGCAACTGGTGTAGAGAGTCCAACACTCATATAAATATTAGCCTATCCATTAAGTACATGTATTTTCTACATGGATACTAAGTTTCAAGTTAATCGGATGCATGGTTCAGTAGTTATAACGGAACATCCGAAAAAAACACTGCAGATTTATATATTAGTATAAATGAGACGCCAAGTATTGAGGGGCTCAGTGTAATGTCATGTTTTTTTTTTCGTTTTACTGAGGAATAAAACATAACGAGGTTCGAGCTAGTAGAAAGAGCAAACTTCAGTGGAAGTTTTTACCTTCATTCCGCTGCTTGAGTCGTGTTTTGAATCGTCCGTAATCACAAAACTTTAAAGTCTTCAAGACGTAGAGTGAATTGAATAAAACAAGCTCTTGATTTTAGCGGAAATAGGACGTATTATAAAACTGGGATATTACCAATCTAACCATTACAGATGCGATGCAGCTATGCATTCCCAGTTGAAGGAAGATGCAGTTAAGCAATATAATGAAACCTTCGATCTTATATCTCAAGGTGGGTTTTTATTTATTCTCAAAGTTGTGTTAAGTGGTTACTGGAGCCCACAAACATCAACAACGTAAATGCTCCGTCCAACCATTGAAAGCGGAGCGCTTAACTGCTTCGCGACAGAAAAAAGCAGAGGGGTGATACCTATTTGTGCGGGCTAGAAAACACCCTAGCACCAGAAAAGCATGATGTCATCAAGGTAGTTGTATTTATTGTAATTACTATTGATTCTGGTAACTACTTTACATTAGGTGAACTCTTACAATGGTAAAGCAATAAATTACTGGTGGTAGGACCTCTTGTGAGTCCGCGCGGGTAAGTACCACCACCCTGCCTGTTTCTGCCGTGAAGCAGTAATGCGTTTCGGTTTGAAGGGTGGGGCAGCCGTTGTAACTATACTTGAGACCTTAGAACTTATTTCAAGGTGGATGGCGCCTTTACGTCGTAGATGTCTATGAGCTCCAGTAACCACTTAACAGCCGGTGGACAGTGAGAAAAACAAAAAGTAAGCTCACAGATTTTCTCATCCATTGTTATTTTTCATGTATTTACAAACACTAGGAATGTCCACAGCGTTGCGTTGCTCCTAAAGTCGACCGTAGATTCCATTCCAGGTGAGGTGTTCGTTTTTCCACTGCCGTTTTGCTCGTATCACCTTTCCTTGTCTGAGCTTAAACGAAAACTTGTGTAGTTTTATTGGAGTCCCGTTTTAGATGTGAAATTTTTCAGTTTTCAGAGAACCGTTCAGATTCGAAAACTTTTTAAATCCTTGATTACGAAATCTACTACACGAAGCTATCGGCATGCATATTTGAGATAATGTTGCTATATGTATATTTAAAAACATATTGAGTTATTTCTGATGGCGTTTTGAGTCTAGTGTGGAAACTTAGTACCGAACACGCGTCATGGATTGGTCCTAATCAGAGGCAATATTTTTTGGAACGAAGTTCCTTATGAGACGATGCGGAGGAGTACCCAAACCGGAAAAAACGTCCGTAACGTAAGATTTTTAATATTTATATTCTTATTATTATTTATATATATAGTCTTAGTATGTTGGCTATACAGTGTCTAATATATAGTTTACGTGATGACGGTTATTATTATTATTCATATAAATAGCTGTTTCTTTGTATAATATAGTTTTTATTATATATTTTTTATACATCATTTTGAATGAAACAAAATTGATAACTTTGTAAAGTAGTTTTTTATTTTATTTTTATCAATAAAAAATCATAATAAATAATGTATACCCGAATAATTACTTAGTCTGGCCATAAATATTGTTACAATTTAAAATTAACAAAATATTACATTTGAATTTGGAATCTGTCATTTTTATATGATTGCTCATTGGGTTTTCTTATTTTGGCGCCAATACATTGTACAATATTTTGCGATATTAAAATGGAGTGGGGTGATAAAGAGAACCGAATCGCTGTGATTGCATTACACAAAGTAGATATGGAGCCAAATGCAATTTTTAAAACTCTCCATACGCTTGGTATTAGTAAAATGTTTGTGTACCGGGGATAGGTGCAATGAGACCTCCTCTGTTTGTGAAAGTATGTTCTTTATAGCTCGAATAGAACTTAAAATTAATATTTTTATAAGAAGGAACTTTGTTCCTATCCGGTGTCCCACGATACCACACATCTTTTTTTATACATATAACTTGAACTGATATTTGTTTTTTGTTTTAAATTATAGTTAGACAATATTTTGATCTGCTAATTCGTTCCATTTCGTAATTGCACGACGAGGCAACTCATGCCATTGATTAGTCAATTTAGAAGACTCGAAATAGAACAGAATAATTAGAATAAATTCGTACTTTCCGCGGTAGTTATTGGATTTTTTAATATAATTGATTCCCTGTTTTGTTCGCGGCAAAACGGCTTTTTTTTGCGAAACAAGACTACTGTTTGTGCTTCGATTTATCATGTAATTTACTTTGTCTTAAAAGCGTTTTCCTTGAATGCTTTGTTTGAATGTCGCTTGAAAATCTTTGGTATTTTTGGCCTCATCTGTGCGGTAGCTATAATGACGTTAAATTATTATGGAGGCTACTAAACCAATAAAAAATTATTATTATGAGTTTTGATATAACATTAAATCTACTTTAATTTCAAATTGGATTTGGAGTCTAAATTACCCATCATTTGTTCTGGATCACGACGCTTATTGGAGCTACGGTATATTCGTCAGGTTCATTACTTTTACGGCTTAATCTCGCAATTTTTTTTGGTCAGTATATTTATTATTTACGACGTTGCAAATACTTATTTTGGTCAAGGATGACTTAGGTGTATTGGTTACCGCGAGCGAACTGACCTATTGACACAGTCCACCGAGTTTCTCGCTAGATCTTCTCAGTGGATCGCCATTTCAATCTAGTTGTAGATTCTGCGAAGCATTACTCGTGCTTGGGCTAATGTTAGCAAATTTTCTCAAGGTGAGCTCGTGAGCTTCAAACCATAACCAGCTCGTGAGCTCACCTACCCGCCGGGACGTCGTTGGAATAGCCATTTAGGCTATTAGCTAATAGGTAGGAAAAATTACTGCGTTTCATAGACATCGTAACCTGAATCTACTATACGACATGAAGTCTCATCTGTACTGAACGGTGACTGCTCCATCTTTCAAATCAGGATGATTGTTTTTCGCTAGAAATAGGTAGGATGCTGGTATTTACTCATGTAATTTAACAACGTGCCTTTTTTTTAGCCCACAGACGTCAACTGCTGGGCATAGGCCTCAAGTTCGGCCCAATAACCGGTCTTATGCAGCCTGCATCCAACAGATTCCCGCAACCTTTAGCAAGTTGTCAGTCCCCCTCATGGGCGACCTACCCACGCTACGCTTTCCGATGCGCGGTCGCCACTAGAGAACTTTTCGGCCCAATGCTATTTAACCATGAGCCTTACCGCTAGTAAATGATATAATATTCAAGTAACATTGCTACCCTCGAATCTCCACTAATGGGGACTGGTGACTGGGGACTAATCCCCATTTGCGATACCCATCAGAAGAGATGAGCTGGTGATATACTAAGCACTACTAACTCAAATTATTTTATTGTACAAACGATTAATGGTTTATTATGATTTGGACATTTGAAAAACAATACCGTAATAAAAACAATATTGAATCAAGATTCGGTTTATGTTGTTGATATGATGATCGCGTTCTGAATATTTTACAGCGTCGAATAATCCCCTCATAGATAGGTCACAGGCGAGTTAACACTTTATAACGTATTCCGAAACTAATGTTTATTGGGGGTATATAATAAATCGTTTTAAATCACCCCGGACGAGTCAATGCCGATGGATTTAATTAAAAGCGGCATGATTTAACGAAGGGTTTCAAGCCAATTAAACTTTGTTCGTGAAGTTTTTGAGTGCTTGCGTAGGGTGCCCGATATGTCAACCCAGTTTTGATCTAAATTGATTTGCATCAACCGATATCTCTGTGTTTTTAACGTGCTTTTTTAATGTTTAGATGCGTAAACGAGTTGTCGGCCTTCCCGGTGTTAGTGGACTACCGGTGCTATGAGCTGAGCGGAACTTAAGACACTAATTAATTCTAAGTCTGTCTTAAGCGTCTAGTAGGAGGGTGTCCTACACTACGTTTGCCCAGACTACTGCTAGATGGAGCGACGACCTGCGCATGGCAGCTGGCAATAACTGGTTGCGTAGAACCGAAGATCGGGTTCAGTGGCGAGCTTTGGGGAGGCCTATGTCCAGTAGTGGACTGCCGCAGGCTGATGATGATGATCTGTTCTAAAGTACTGCCTCAACTTTCAAACCGAAACGCATTAATAGGCAGAGCGGTAGTACTTATCTACCCGTGTGAGCTTACAAAATGCCCTACGTAATTATATATGATTTATATTTTGATCTTCATCGATAACAATCTAATATGGCTAAAAGCCAAGAGATAGTTTTAGTTAAGCTAATACAACTTTCGAAGCTGGTATTTATTTGTGCTATCGACATTGGTCAAGTTGATATTTTCGCGCTGAGACAAACGCTGGTACGAATAGATATTGTTGTTTTCAAGCATCCCAGTTCGAAGGGTAGGACAATCGTTACTACAAAACAGACCTTATGTATATAGGTAGAAAGTGACATTTATTCTGTTTTATATATGAGCTACGATGACCATTTAACTGTTGCTAACACACGAACTCGACCAATCTACGCAGGATGTAAGAAATTGACAACAAAGAATCAAAGCGAACGCCGTAGTGACTAATCAAGTTATTCTGTCAGCTGAGAATAAATATTTTCGAATAACAACCATCAAGAATGAGCTTAAAGCGCCCGCTTAAAGCTTCAACGGTGACGACTCTCGCGACGTCGAGTGACACAAAGCTGAGCAACAAATTGCGTTAATAGACAAGCAGAACGACAGATCTCGCTGGAAAATTGGCACTCACATGAATTGGTAATCAGATTTGAAGAACAAAAAAGAAATATTTATTTGGAGTTACTTTTAGTAAAACTTCTTTAATACGTGAATTGTGTTAAACAATCTCTGAGGCAGTTTTTTATATCAGAACTATAAAGTCCTTTATACGTGATTTGGATCTTAAATATTCGATCGCTTTGATAGAAGACAGGATTTTGATTTGAATTCATCATATTGTTTTAAAGATCATACTCATAGTGCACTTGTCTCAACCAATACAACTATACTATTGTTCAAATCCCGCAGCCAAGTAACAATGATCCTAAGGATATGCGCACCTAGTATTTGTTGATGAAATTTATAAATTTGCATTATAATTGTTGGTATTGATAATTGACGAAAGGGTAGGACATTTGAATGCCGGTACGGGTCGATACCACAATCATGTTTATTTGCGTCACTGCGGTCTGGTATAACGCGTGGAATTGATTGGACATTAAAATTGAGACTTCAATCTCTTGTCTTAGGATAGCTGCAATGTCTATCTTAACAATAACCAATATATACGCAGTAAAAAACAGTAGTTTATAATAAAAAATACACAATTTATTATAGCACAAAAATAAATCAAATCAATACCTTGAATCATTAGTGTCATACAGCATTTCTATTAAGTCTTGCACCACATAAACGAGATGCTATCAATGTGGATATCAGCGGAAATCGGTTGACACGTACACTTGGTTATTAAAATTGACTTTATCCATAATAGTTTGGTCACTAATCATAGAATGAGAAAATTAATTCTCAAACAACAAATAAGTTAGACATAAAGTTGATTGCATTGGCTTAATATAAATTAAAACAGCAAAAATAATTGATCCATTGAACCGGCACTGTTCTAGCCGACAAACGAGATATAAGCAAAGGTAATGATCTTAGCTGTGCAAAGATAGCCAATAAGACCCTTCTGAAATTCATGAAGCGGAAAATTAAAAATTTATTACCTCTCAGACGGAAATTTTCTGTTGAAGACCAATTTTAATGTCGTATTTAGATGCTTACAGTTTACAAGATTCTTTAACTTGGCGTTTAGTAACAAAAATTGCGACATAATGAAAAAAATATATATCTCGTTATAAAAACAAAAATTCTCAAATAGTTTTACTACCTGATGATCCTAGTCAGGATATCAGGCCCAAAAAATTCATTATTGTATTGCAATTAGATATGTGTGTAAATTTTCAAATTACTCAAACAGATCGAACTTAGTGAAAATTGCGTCGAAATTATATTATAACGGCCGTCTGGTGTAGTGGTAAGTGACATGGTCACTACACAAGGGGTAGCGGGTTCGAATCCCGCCAAGAGAAGATATTTGTATGATAAATATAAATGTCTTTTCCAGGGTTATGGATGTCTATTAAATATATGTATGTGTATAATAAAAATCTTACATTTATATCCGTTATACCAGATAACGGATATAAATGTAACCTGTAACACAAGTTCTTTACGAACTTTTCACGGGACCAGTTAAGGTGGCGTGATTGTTTGTAAATATTTATTTTATTTATTATAAATGCCTTATTCCTTAGATACGTATTAGACTGTTCGTAGATAAGCCTTTTTTTACCTATGCTGATAGCCTTGAGAGGCTATTCCAGCTTTTCGTTGGCGTGTAGGTGAGCTCACGGGGCTCAAACCCGGATTGTTGCTAACACTGGCCCTAGAAAGAGCAGTACTTCGCAGAATCTACCACCGGGTTGGAGACGCAACTTACTGAAAAGATCCGGCGAGAAACTCAGTGGTCTGTGTCTATGAGTTAATTCGCTCGTCGAGCTCTTGGTCGCAAGCGACGGGTTCGACGAGGACGGTGACCGGTGCTTGAGGTACCTAAAAGGACCGTTAATGGATCGGGAGGATCCGTAATGAGGTGTTTAAGGCTACATCGACTGTTTACCATTCGGTCTACAGGATCGGGTATTATCTATATCTATATCTATACTAATATTATAAAGAGGAAAGATTTGTTTGTTTGTTTGTTTCGAATAGGCTCCGAAACTACTGGACCGATTTGAAAAATTCTTTTTCCATTAGAAGCCGACATTGTCCCTGATGAAAATAGGCTACTTTTTTTTTTTTTTTTTATTTATTTTTTTTGTTTCATGTGTGTTTTAATGTTTCCGAAGCGAAGCGAGGGCGGGTCGCTAGTAAGCTAATAAAAGCATATTATTATTAAGTATGTATACTTTGAAAATCTTTCAAAGTTTTTAGATGTAAATCAATTTCCTGTTCTATCCGCATTCATATTTGTATATCCGATTTTCGGTTGCCAGTTGCTTATTGACTGAAAATTATTTTTATTATCTTATGTTGGAAAAGTGTGGGCAAAATAAAACAAATTGTGATAGTAACTTTTATAGAAAATATAGACCATTCACCATCATGCCGTATGGCTCGTATGCCATAGACGTAATTATGAAAAAAATTATTAACAATTATTTTTTTAAACATTCACTGTGATTACTTTAAATAATTAATTTAAAATGCTGCATCGCTTTTCAACGTGACGTCATCAGTGGCGCAAAGAAAGTTTACCGTCACCTTAACATCGGCGACATGGTACTTTGTAATAAATCATATTTGTTTTATTTTATGGACTAAGCATAGTACATATTTTTGAAAACACGGTTTTGCCCTGATATACATCGCAGTGATAAACAACAGTATAATTCTTAAAATATAAAAATGTGTTTTTAGGTTAACGATCATACAATCATAACAAAACTCTGAGTCATTATTTGAACCGAACACAGAGTAAATAAAAATGTAGGCTAAAGTATCTGTTTCAATAAACCCAACAATGGCGACGTTTGAGGACATACAAACGTCAAATATATTTGGTTACAAAAACACGAGTAATTAGAGATTATGTTTCATGAAGAGTTAATTTTCTGTAATGAACTAGCCCATTATTCGTTATGGTTTCTTATAAATAAAAGAAATAAAATAAAAAAGGATATTTTCATTGATTTAGAGGCAAGCGTCAATCTATTGCTTTTTAGGCTGCCAAATTAGCGTACTCATAGACACTGGTGGTAGGGCCTCTTGTGAGTCCGCGCGGGTAGGTACCACCGCCCTGCCTATTTCTGCCGTGAAGCAGTAATGCGTTTCGGTTTGAAGGGTATGGCTGCCGTTCTAACTATACTGAAATCTTAGTACTTATATCCCAAGGTGGGTGGGGCATTTACGTTGTAAATGTCTATGGGCTCCAGTAACCACTTAACACCAGGTAGGCTGTGAGCTCGTCCAACCAACTAAGCAATAAAAAAATAAAAATAAATAACATGACGGGGGCGAGAGCGCGTTCCCTCGACTCGATATCGGAACGAACGGTTCGACAAATAGTCTCGTATGATGAGCACGAGTCTGTCTGGCACTCCCATGTTATACAGTTTGTAGATCAAACTGTTGTGCCAGACTTTGTGGAACGCCTTCGCTATATCGAAGAAGAGGGCTCCTGTCGGGATGGGTTTCCGCCTATTCAGCCTTTCACTTAAAAAAAAAACTGTCTCACCTTTTCCATGACAAATGCTAGGACACATTTCAGTCGATCATTTCACCGGAGTGGCGTTGTGTAGCGAGATGTAACGACGCGTAACGAACCGTGCCGAAGCATGGATCGTGCTCGTAAATCATGCCCTTTAGCTCACAACTCACGCAGGTATCTCAGGATTTATTAGTTTGTAGTTTTAGGGGTGTCAGTTGTGTGACGTCATTTTATTTTTCGTTTGTTTATTTAGATGAAACGTTTTGCTGAAGGGAGGAAGGAAGGAAAAGAAACACAATATATATTTTTTAATGATGCGTACGGAAGAGATAAGTAAGAAGAGGACGCGTGGGTGGAACATATCACTGTCCCTCTCGCACGGCCGTACTTTACTAGTATTGACGTCATGAATGGTTATTATTATTATTATTCTTATAGTCTCTTTTAAGTGTCCCTTGACCTTACTGACCCTTTTAAATATACATACCTATGTGCTGGGTCAGTTAGTTCTAATTTAATTTACAATAAAAAAAAACAACATGCCTATAAACGGCCCATTCATACGATCAAGCTGAAACAAACCATATAGTAAAAGCTCCTTATTCACGCTTCCTTCATACACGTTTACACTATTCGAGAATTAAAAAAAAACCGACCCAATTCCTATATTCGCCACTAAAGATTTATTTATTTGCCAGTACATTAAAATTAATTAATTTATTTCATTATAATTGAATTAAATAAATACTTTATTGACCAGTATAAAGCAAGAAGTTAATCAAAGCTTTTTTTATTGCATTGCAAGCGACACAAAGCTTGAGCAAACTCTCCCACCTTCCGGTGCACTTTCTAATACTATATCAACTAAAGTTTCACTACGCTGAATGGAAATGAAATGAAAAACACAACCCACTCTGTTTTTTATCTTATATATATCTTTAAACGAGCAATTCTTGTATATAAATATATCTTGTATATAATCTGAATCTCGGAAATGGCTCCAACGATTTTCATATAATTTAGTATATAGGAGATTTTGGGGTCATAAATCGATCTAGCTACGATTTCATTTCAGAAAATTTTGTTTTATTCGTGTTTTCAATAATCATTTTTTCTTTCAATAACCAGTTCATATTTTTTATAATTCTGTCGGTAACATCGAAAAATACTATTCATATCTCATCATTTTACAATATGTAATTCGTATTTAAATATAATTTCTAAAAAACACAATCTATCAACAACCAAAAATACCGAGAAAAGCTCGGTCATTAACTAGTATGTATTTAATCGTGTAGCTGATTTACCCCACCTAGAGTGACGTGATTACCAGAGTCGTTCAGTGGTTCAAGTCTCAATTGCATTATGTGATGGCTGTACTACTCTTCAAATTAGAAAATATGTCTGCTTCGCGGCAAATTAGGGCAGATGGAGATGCCAACCCGTGCGGGTTCAAACATACATACATACCATAAAATCACCCAAATTTATAGATTTTGTGGGTATGTACATATGTGTATAATATATTATTTTATTAAGTTCAATAATTTTAAATTTTCCAAAAAATCATTATAGTATATAACAAATGAAAATGAATATTACCTGGAGCCACTGCGGTCATCCACAGTGCGTTTCCAGAGATCTTTTTTGCCACGTACCATCCGGCTATGGAATGAGCTCCCCTCCACGGTGTTTCCCGAGCGCTATGACATGTCCTTCTTCAAACGAGGCTTGTGGAGCGTATTAAGCGGTAGGCAGCGGCTTGGCTCTGCCCTTGGCATTGCTGAAGTCCATGGGCGACGGTAACCACTCACCATCAGGTGGGCCGTATGCTCATCTGCATACAAAGGCAATAAAAAAAAAAAAAATAGAATTCAAAATTTCTATAATACTTTCAAAGAATTTTTATTTTAAATAAAGTTGTTCATATTGTCTACACGACACAATAAAATACAAATAAAATATTAAAAAAAATTAAAACAAGTTTTTTAAAACCGGTGCGTTTGTTTTTCACTAAGAGTTTCAGTATAAAGAGAAACCTGTTAAATTTTGTGTTAGCATTACTTATAGATAGACAATAGTCAATAAGGAAGCAACCAATTCTATTTCGGTACCCCTTATCAGAACGAGTTGACACTAATGGCCAATGTCGAAGGATTTATTGTTTTTTTTATTCTTTCTACCAAACACTCTTACGTGAGTTCCAAGATGGCCGGATAGAGGATCGATTGGCCTACTAAAATTTAACATTTTGATTGAGGAGCAACTAACACGAGCCTCTACTTTGCAACCAATTATGAATATGAAACCCGCAAAATTATAATTTGCGTAATTACCGGTGGTAGGACCTCTTGTGAGTCCGCGCGGGTGGGTACCACCGCCCTGCCTATTTCTGCCGTGAAGCAGTAATGCGTTTCGGTTTGAAGGGTGGGGCAGCCGTTGTAACTATACTGAGACCTTGGAACTTATATCTCAGGGTGGGTGGCGCATTTGCGTTGTGGATGTCTATGGGCTCCAGTAACCACTTAACACCAGGTGGGCTGTGAGCTCGTCCACCCATCTAAGCAATAAAAAAAAAGTCATTTTGATGATAATGAGAACATTTGTTCCCAATTAATCCCCCTCCTTCAATCGTACTCGTCATGTCTGACAGTCCTGACAACCTCCATCCATGAGTTCCGTACTCACTTAAAAAATATTATTAAAAAATACTATAGTATTCGACTTTCGATCTTGATTGAATAATAATATTGTTTATACATATTTTGTACCTAAATTACGCTAGTTTTGTCCAAATATTTATCATCCAACATATTTTCAAATCTGATTTTATGGATAGTTAAGGTTTTTCACCTTGATGGACGCATTTTTTTTTTATTCCAAACGAAGTATAGTGAAGTCCACCTTTAGTATTTTAATCTGTCTTATCGTAATAAATTTCGATACCCACAGATGGTGCAAGGTTCTAAAATTGAAGGTACGCCGATGTCACGGCGTATCTCCTTCACTAAAATATTATATCTCAATATTTGTAATAAAACTTTGACTTTCAACCTGAAATTCATAAAATGTTTAACATTTCGAAGAGACCGTATTCGAATTTTGCTAGAAATAACTCTGAATTAAATATAATGCCACCAGGAACCATCGTAAAACCTGTTTTACGAGATTTTGTAATAGAATTTTATGGTCATAAGCAGACTCGAGATCCCTTAGGATTCTTAAAATTTACGGATTTTTCAATCAATTTTCTTTCAGGCTTACTTATGACAGAGGAAGAATCAAATTATGTGTACTATTTATTTTTGCTGTATTGGAAATATTTTGCAGGGCCAAATGAAATTGAACAAAAAAACTTATCACAAAATCTGCAGTAAAGTTTTTTTTTTTTTTGTAAATATTATATAATAATTCTAAGATTCAACCAAAAATGAATCATGTAATATTATTATCAGAGCAACAGGTCAACGCAAATTGTTGTTACTCCTATTAGTGACAACATTTCTATTAGAAATTACTAGTTAAAAATAATTTTTATTTTTTATTTATTATTATTTTATTATTATTTGTGGTCATAGCTTAACAAAGATTAATAAGCTAATATTAATAAATGTATCACTATGTCCTGTTAGTAAAGCGTACAAATATTAGGTGTAAGTATAATCTACATAAAAATAAAAAATAGAAATTAAATTATAATTATTAACTCTATTCTACTTCATCATCTAAATTATCTAAAGTTATCGTCTAGATATTCTAATATACTATAGTAAGCCTTATCTATTAAAAATACTTGCAATTTTTGCTTAAAATCTTGTAAATCTACTGTCTTCAAAATTTTTATAGGTAGTTTATTAAATATTCTTGTTGACATACTAAAAAAACTCTTCTCATAAAGGGCAGCTCTATGAGGTAGCGAAGAAATCTTTAAAGTATTCCTAACAGATTGCGGTTTTGCAAACAGATGTTTGTTCGTTTTGACAAAAATCGCTACCTCATATATAGAGATGTAAAAGTCATGATTTTTAACTTTTGAAAGAAAGGCTTACATGAGTCTGGTACATGAATGTTTGCTATAGCACGCACACATTTCTTTTGTACTTTAAATACGTATAATAAATAATAAACCTCATTAGTGTAAATAAATATACAGAGGTAAATTATAGATATGGAAATTCATTTTATGGTGTGCCGAATGGATTCTAACAACCAAATGCAACTATTAATTTCTAAGAGCCAAATGCAACTAATACATACTCCTATATAAAATAAGCTTCCATTTGCACATCTAACATTTTGAGCACTGAATTTATTATTAATATTACTTTGAACTAAATTACCATCCGATATTTACGCGAAAAGATAAAATAACGTATTACGGTATTGTAAAAACCGTAATATGTATATTACGGTTTTATTCGTAATGAATTATCGGGGCTTTATAAGCTCGTTAAAGGAAGACTATTAAAAAGTTTTATTCATTATAGATCGGTAGAATTGAGACGCTCACTGACAATCAGCTGCTAATTCATATATTTTCACTATTTAAACGCAAAAGTATTGTATGAAAAATGGTGACAAAAGGACTTTTATTGTTTTGAATGAGTTTTCATATTTGTAGCTAGGACTTTAAGCTTTCGATAAATAAAGTCCGAGAAAATCTCTTGGTCATGGCTGACGATTACAGCACCAGATTGAAGAAAATAATAAAAGAGTTGCTTGTAATAAGTACATAGCGTGACATTGTGTGAACGTATGATTATGGCGAAAGCAGTGCCTAAGGTAAAATACACGACCTCGGGGTTGGGGACCAGTGTAACCACTATGCTTTAACTGTTTTGAGAGAATGGCGCAATACTAGCTTGTAATAATAAAATAGTAACAAAATTGGGAAGTTTTGGACACAGCCAAATTTCCTATATTAGCAGCGTTTTGGTATTTTTGATCGAAACGCGAGAGTAGTTTTATGTATTGTTCTAAACTATTTTAAACCTTATATATAATTTGGAAATGTATACTTCTAAATTATATATTTCCAAAGGACAGATGTCGCGATTGACAGAGTCTCATTGACTGTTAGTCAAAGACAAATAATATTAAGTAAAATTATGTGTCCTATCTTCGATGCACGGAAAATACTGAACAATCCCTTGCAAATATTCCGTATTATCCGTAATTCCGTAATGACTGGTAGTAGAACCTCTTGTGAGTCCGCACGGATAGGTACCACCACCCCACCTATTTCTAACGTGAAACAGTAATGCGTTTCAGTTTGAAGAGTGGGGCAGCTGTTGTAACTATATTGAGACCTTAGAATTTATATCTCAATTTGGGTGGCTCATTTACGTTGTAGATGTCTTTGGGCTCCAGTACCCACTTAGCATCAGGTGGGCTGTGAGCTCGTCCACCCATCTTAGCAATAAAATAAAAAATGTGTCATATTCGAATGAACGTATTTTTAGCGATAAATTTTCGAGAAGTATTTCAATAGTAAAACTTCATGGTAGCTTTATAATGCAAACGAAGTTAGTTTAGTTTCGACTATACATAGTGTTGTCAGAACTTAAATATGGTTGGAGTTTTTTCCATATTTTTTCCATCTTGCAAAGTTGCATTTGCAGTTGCAGTTGCAGTTAATTCTGCTTCGCAGTTACTTAGCATCCAATATTGTAACAAATGTGAAACAAATTCTTCATATAGGAAATTCTTGTGCTGCAAAATATAATTTTACTTTAAGAGCCACAATAAAGATTGGAAAAAAAGAGAATTATGAGTATTGTAATTTTGTATTTAATTAAACGCGATACCAAACTTAAATATTCAAAACAAAATTTACAAAAATACAGAATGAATTACGCAATAATACCTAATAGGTAAAAGGTATATTGAAATCAATTTCAATATCTTGTGGATACTATTTGAGAAAATTGTACAAAAAAAAGATATTATCGAATTGAAATCAAAGAAAATTGTATACTGTAAATAGAGTCGGATTCAATAACGTACTTTTTAAAGAATTTGAAATATAGTTTTATATTTGACTTCAAGCCAGAATATAAACCTAAATGGCGTCTATGACAACATATAAAATATTCAAGAAGTATTTTAGTGTGACTAAATCGTCAACTTGGAAACGACAATAAAAATAAACAATCTGTTTTTATTTTTTAGTATGGCAAACCCGTCAGAACTACAGTCGTCCACGCGCCGCAGAAATGGCAGCAATAAACTGATTATTGCCCGCTTTGGAGCCGGCACGAATAGAGCATGAAATAACCGGATATCGAGCGTGAACTCCGGTATAACCGGTATCTCGGTCGGACCGGATTGCGAACCGGTTTTACCCGGTTATCGGAATGAGTTAATTAAGTCTTGTTTGTTTTTTGCTATCTGGCACATTATTATTTCTTATGATCTGAAATAATGCCATGAAATAATCCAAGGGGTTTTTATAATATTGGAAACGGAAATCAATTTGGATAGTAATTATTATCTAATCTTTGACCGTATAAAGTATTGCTCCAAGTTTTGGAAGCCACTTCTGGAGACATTCATTATAACTTATCTAATTAAACAAACTGGTAATTGGATCTAACTCTTGTTATACATGTAAACAATTAAGTAATTGACAAGGGGAAGGAAATACAATATCAAGTGTAACATGCAGTGCAACTTGAGTCAGAAGTTTCATAAGAATTCTGACATATATACGAGTATATTTTTTTAGATACCCAAGTAATTATTGAAAACAATACTTAAGTTTTGATGCAAATATAGAAACAACACTAACACATTATTAACATGTGGAAGCTTATTTAGCTTTTAGTTAATAATTTGTTAGGGACATAAATTGTATAATTATTAATTTACCTTTTAGTTTTCTCAACGACTGGTAGCCACAAGTTTTTTAAAGAGAATACTGATTGTATTTCCGTTTTTTGTCGAATGACTTGTACGAAACTTGGTGGGTATACTAAAGAGATGTCGCTTATAAAGTATATCTCTGATGGGTCGATGTAGTGATTGACCAAATTGAATCAGCGGTGGGTGTATTACAAAATTCTACTAGAGCCATCACCGTAAAAACAAAATTTCGCATATAAATCTGCAAAAACGATGATAATCAAAAAGTGTATAAGAAAATATTTTCAAATAACCAACCGATATTTCGAAATCAATATTGATCACCTACTTGTCATTCTGGTTATAAATCCTTATAAGACGTCAAAAGCATGAATGTGGTGAGTCATTAGTGAGACGCTTCACGGCGCAGTTTTTATCACTTATCTGACATGTGTGTATATTCTCGTTTCTATTTATTGGAGGTATGCCCACAACGATTTTGTTCTAAAAGTGTGAAAGTGGAGCCTACCATAAATTATTCCGTAGGGTTATGGAAAAACGTGGTTATTTAAACCTCTTCCGGTGTAATAGCAGCAAGATAAATTATATGGCAGCGTTCTAGTTTGAATTCGGTAGTTACTCCAAGGAAGAATTTTACTAGTAAAAATATACAGGCCTTTTGATAATACTCATTTGTTTTTAATGAAATTTATTTATTACCTTTTCATATCATAGATACAACACTTTCGCATTTGTATATTATTATAAGAAAATAATTAATGCGTGTTTGGGGATCAAGAAGAGCCTTTTGTAATAGACAATTTTAAAAGTCCTAAATTGTTGTAATCCTTACAGCGTTTACTTCTAATGAACCCGGCCCAATCTAAATAGCAGTATAGTCGCTTTTTACTATATAATGCTTATTTTAATATGCTACAGACACTTTTAAGCTATAACAGTTCACTTGTTCAGTCATTCATGAGCTCTTGGGACCTCTGCTTTGTGTCGAACTGTGGTAATTCGATTACGTTGTTTATAATTTGGGTCACCTCAATATTGAACAGGCACGATGACACGTTCTGTTAGTTAATATTTTTCTAAGATCATTAAATATAGGCAGTGCTTCGTTCAATATTGGACTTGTCCAACGTTTGTTTCTCTATCAGTCGCTTATATTCTTACTTCATTTTCTTCCTTCCTTTACCCCTCTGATATTTAATTTTGGGTATCGGTGACTATAACCGCACTGTACAGTAAGGAACGAAATATGTCTGAAGACTTACCGGTTCACCTTCCTTCCACTGCCTCGCGCTCCCTGGGCTCAGCATCGTTTCCGGAGGTGGGACCGTCTGTCCCTTGACTGGTACACGATGAACAATTGTCGCTGGTTCTAATGGTTACGCGTGACTTGCGTTGGGTAATTTTTGTTGTTTGTAATAAAAGAATGTCTGCCGCGGAACGCGTGTGCTAAGTTACTATATGACGGAGATCTCAGCCCGTAGGCTTGGAGGGGTTGCTCAGCAAGCTTCTGGTTGGCTAGCCGGCCGTCCACAGGCGAGATCGAACCTTACTGCACATAGGTTAAGATTTGTGTTGTCTTGAAGATGTATTGCCTAATACTCGATATTAATAAAAATATAGAAACACGAAAATCTGTTTCAGTACGAAACATGCCGCTCACCTTAAAATAATGCAATTGTTTTAACACTACTTATGAAGGAATTTAAAAACTCAGTAACTCAAACACGTATGTGTGAAAATTAAAAGTACTAATAAAAATAAAAGAAAAAACAACGAGTGACATAATAACAATAAAAAAGTTAATTTATTGGAAGTGGACAAAGTTTGACTACTGCACGTTTAACGAAGGTATTACCGATTTGAACAGTTACTACGCGAGTAACATTGTCGGACCCGGGATGAAGAGCGTGTACGCGAGCCAGTCTCCAGTGTAATGGAGGAAGATTATCGTCGCGTACCACGACAATGGTGCCTTCACGTATGAGTGGTCCGCGATTGTGAAACCATTTATTGCGTTGTTGGATTTCATGTAAATACTCGCGACTCCAACGTTTCCAGAAGTGTTGAAGACACTGTTGTACCCAACGCCATCTGGTCAGTTTACTCGAAGTAGACTCCGTCAATGAGACATCTGGCAGAGCCGTTAAAGGACCTCCAATTAAAAAATGAGAAGGTGTTAAGGGTAAAGGGTCCGTAGGATCGCTACTTAACACACAGAGCGGCCGTGAATTGAGTACGGCCTCAATTTGACAAAGAAGTGTATGCATCTCATCATACGTCTGTGTTTGTGTGCCTAACACACGGTAAAAGTGATGCTTAAAACTTTTTACACCGGCTTCGAATAAGCCGCCGAAATGAGAAGCGTAAGGTGGCTGAAAATGCCAAGTTATACCTTGTTCTAAAGTTTTACTGTTTAACGTCGATTGTACATCATTATCACGCAAAAATTTATATAACTCTTGTAAATAGTTATTACAGCCAACAAAGTTTCTCCCGCAATCGGAATAAATATCGGAACTCATACCTCTACGTGATATAAATCGTCTTAGAGTCGCCAAAAACGCATCAGTAGATAATTCCGAAACCAACTCGAGATGCACCGCCTTAACCGACATACAAACGAAAACAGCAACATAACATTTGATTACCTTCGCGTTTCGAACTTTGTTTGCACGAACGTAAAACGGTCCAGCGAAATCAACTGCAGTCTTTAAGAATGGACGTTCGGGACGCACTCTTGAGGCGGGTAGCGGAGCCATGGCTGGCTGTAACGGAGCAGGACGTGCTCGAAAACAACGAACACAACTATGAATACGCATACGAATAATATGACGACTGGATAAGATCCAGAATCTTTGAAATAAAATGTGTTGAACAGATTGAGATCCGGCATGCAAATTTGTGATATGAGCGTTATCGATTATTAAAAAAGTTAAATGATGTTTTTTAGGTAGAATCAACTGGTGCTTAGAATCAAAATTCAAAATTGACTTGTGAAGTCGTCCTCCTACTCGTAAATTATTGTCTTTGTCAAGAAAGGGATTTAAACGTCTGAGTTTATTTGAAGGATATTTTCCCTGTGAAATATTTTTTATGTCCTCATAAAAACAAAATAATTGAACTCTGTGAATTAATTTCATTAAAGAAAACTCATACTCGGACACCGTAATAAAATCAGGATAGGATTTTTTTATTCGCTTACAATTATTGTAAAAACGAAATATTCGAGCTGTAATTCTAACGAGTTTACCTAACGTGGAAAAGCGTGATATGTATTCCACGTCCTCCGGTTGTGTTATTACTGAATTCAGCATTACTGTTAAATTACGTCTTTCCTCCGTAGTATTAGGAATGTTTTTGTTCGTGGGCCAGTAAGATGGCTCTCGGGCAAGCCAGGGTGGGCCATTAAACCACATTTCATTATTTAGAAATGTTTGAGGAAGCATCCCACGAGATGGAGCATCTGCTCCATCTCGTGGATTGGCAGACTTGTTCTGCTAAGGAAGGAGGGACGCCCTGCGGACTCACCTGCGGGGTATCGTCCCATCGTGTTGCTGGACGAAGCGGGAAAACTGCTCGAGCGAGTGGTGGCCGCCCGCATCGTCCAGCACCTGACGGGAGTGGGTCCTGATCTGTCAGCGGAGCAGTTCGGATTCAGGGAGGGCCGCTCGACCATTGACGCGGTGATGCGCGTGCGCGCCCTCTCTGATGAGGCTGTCAGCCGGGGCGGGGTTGCACTGGCGGTGTCCCTGGACATCGCCAATGCGTTCAACACCCTGCCCTGGTCGGTGATCGCGGGGGCGCTGCAGTATCACGGCGTCCCTGCGTATCTCCGTCGGCTGATCGGGTCCTACCTCGAGGATAGGTCGGTCGTGTGCACCGGGCACGGTGGGACGGTGCTCCGCTTCCCCGTCCAGCGCGGTGTTCCACAGGGGTCGGTCCTTGGCCCTCTCTTGTGGAACATCGGCTACGACTGGGTCTTGCGTGGCACCCTAAGCACTCCTCTCCCGGGTCTGAGCGTAGTTTGCTACGCGGACGACACTTTGGTCGTGGCCCGGGGGAGGGACTTGCGAGAGTCTGCCCGTCTTTCCTGCGCGGGGGTGGCCTTCGTCATCGGCAGGATCCGACGGTTGGGTCTGGAGGTGGCGCTTGATAAATCCCAGGCCCTGTTGTTTCACGAGGCCCGGAGAGCGCCGCCTCAGGGGGCCCACCTCGTGATCGGAGGCGTTCGCGTCGAGATCGAGGCAACCGGGTTGCGGTACCTCGGTCTCGTACTGGACGGTCGTTGGAGCTTTCGCGCTCACTTTGAAAGATTAGGTCCCCGACTGATGGCGGCCGCCGGCTCGCTGAGTCGGCTGTTGCCGAACGTCGGGGGGCCTGACGTGGTGGTGCGCCGCCTCTACACGGGGGTGGTGCGGTCGATGGCACTGTACGGGGCTCCCGTGTGGTGCCACGCCCTGACCCGCGACAACGTTGCGGCGTTGCGACGTCCGCAACGCGCGATTGCGGTCAGGGCGGTTCGTGGATACCGTACCGTCTCGTTCGAGGCGGCGTGCGTGCTAGCTGGGACGCCTCCCTGGGACCTGGAAGCGGAGGCGCTCGCTGCGGATTACGCGTGGCGATGCGATCTCCGCTCCAGGGGGGAGGCGCGTCCCGGCGCGGCGGAAGTTCGAGCGCGGAAGCTTCAATCTCGGCGTGCCGTGCTCGAGGCGTGGTCTCGCCGCCTGGCGGACCCCGCCTACGGGCGACGGACCGTCGAGGCGATCCGCCCGGTCCTCTCGGACTGGGTGAATCGCGACCGAGGACGTCTCACCTTCCGAGCGACGCAGGTGCTCACGGGACACGGCTGTTTCGGTCGCTACCTACACCTCGTCGCCCGGAGGGAGCCGACGCCGAAGTGCCACCACTGCAGTGGCTGCAACGAGGACACGGCGGAGCACACGCTCGCGTACTGCACCGCTTTCGCGGAGCAGCGCCGCGTCCTCGTTGCAAAAATAGGACCGGACTTGTCGCTTCCGACCGTCGTGGCTACGATGCTTGGCAGCGACGAGTCCTGGCAGGCGATGCTCGACTTCTGCGAGTCCACCATCTTGCGGAAGGAGGCGGCGGAACGGGAGAGGGAGAGCTCTTCTTCCCTCTCAGCGCCGTGCCGCCGCCGTCGAGCCGGGGGTCGGAGGAGGGCGTTTGTCCAGCTCCAGCCCCTATGAGGAGGCAGTCTCCTCCCGGTGATGGTCACGGGGCGACCTAAGGGGGTTGAGGCTGCGCCGCACGCTACCGTCACTCTAGCGCGCTGGCACCAGGAGGACGGGACGGCGCGTCGGCGGCTGCGGACTGCGATGCGGTCCGCATTTTCGTCGTCGCTGTCGTCGCCGAACATACTGTTGAAGAGCAACCCGGTCGGCGGTGTATCGCGTTCCGACCTGGCAGGCTGGTTCTGGCCCAGCGGGGTATCCCGGAACACCAGCGGCACCGCCCGGGCGGCCTGGTAGGGCCGCCGTACCGCGGAGACCGACGTCGTTGGTTGTCGACTATCGCCTCGACGACCCGTCGGTCGGGCGTCCTCGGGGTGGCGCCGCGTGTCTGGTTGTAGTGTTGACCGCGGGAACCCCCCTACTCTGTCCAGGTTCTGACCCCGGACGGAGATCGGACGTCGGGTGTAAGAGTGCAGGGGAGTCGTTTAGTGGGTGGGCCCTAAAATCCTTGGGCCCGCGATCTGCTCTCAACACCTGCAGATCGTTAAGTCTCACATACCCCGCGCGCCCCCTAGGCGCGGGGACCTCGTAGGAGGTTCGGCCCTCTACCCGAAAAAAAAAAAAAAAAAAAAAAAAAATCTGCTGGGTTATCCTCAGATGGAACGTGACGCCAGCACCTTGCTGGAAGTCGTGAGAGTATCTCGCTTGTTCGATTAAACACGAAGGTTTTCCATTCGTGAGGTGGTGATCGAAGCCACGCTAACACAATAGAAGAATCTGACCATGCGTATATATCTTCGCAGTTCACACGATCTTTATAAATACATAGCACCCTCTCGCACAGCTGAGACAATAATACCGCCGCACATAATTCTAAGCGTGGTATCGTCAAAACCGGTTTGATAGGCGCCACGCGAGTTTTTGCAATTAAAAGAAAGCATCTAACATTATGTTGTAAGTCCGTAAGACGTAGGTAAATGCTAGCAGCATATGCTTTCTCGGATGCGTCCGAAAACCCATGAATTTGGACAGCGTATGTATTTGGCAAAACATAACGTGGAATTTCTAATTGCGATAAGAGTGGTAACTCATTGATAAAGGTCGACCACGCGTTTGCTATATTCACGGGCAGTGGGTCGTCCCAGCCCACTTTTGATAACCATAATAATTGTATTAGATGTTTGGCATATAAAGTGACAGGAGCGAGCCAACCCATGGGATCATAAATTTTCGCTATTTGAGAGAGAATCGCACGTTTTGTTATTTTATCGGTTCCTACTTGAACAGAAAATGAAAAGACGTCAAGCTTTGGGTTCCACTGCAGACCGAGGACTTTTATTTGCATATCATTTTCCATGGAGGCGAAGGATATGTTGTCCTGCCGCTCACCGTGAAGACTTGACGTCTGAACTGCCGCGAGTATCGCGGGCGAGTTGCTGCACCACTTTCGCAGTTCGAATCCCGCTGATTGACAAATACCAATTAATTGTTGTTGTAAAACTAAAGCACGTGACTCGTCACTTTCTCCTGTGACTACGTCATCAACAAACACTTGGTCCCTCAGGACCTCAGAGGCTAACGGGAACCGCGTCTGCTCATCGACAGCTAGTTGTCTTATCGTGCGTAATGCTAAATATGGTGAAGAGCTAATGCCGAAAGTAACTGTTCGGAGTCGATAGTCGCGTACGGGTTCATTTAATGATGACCGCCATAGGATTCGTTGAAAATCGCGATCCGACTCGCGTATTAAAATGTTTCGGTACATTTGTTTTATATCTGCCGTGAAAGCAATAGAATTTAATCTAAATTTTAGTAAAACATCGACTATATCTTGATGCAATTTAGGACCGACTAACAAGATGTCATTCAAAGACTTTCCATTGGAAGTTTTGCAACCTGCATCAAAAACAACGCGCGTTCGCGTAGTAGTACTCGATTCTTTGACCACGCAGTGGTGCGGTATGTAATACGAATTGTCCGGGACCAGGGACGGAGTGTGAACTAACTCCATGTGCTCGAGATCATCGTATTCTTTTAAACACGTGTGATAGTCCATTTTTAACAAATGATTACGTTCTAAACGATATTCTAATTTATTTAATCTAGCTAAAGCTATACTCCGGGATTCACCTAAGGTCGGGGAATCCGGTCTAAGCGGAAGGGGAACTATGTATCGCCCGGTTTTGTCACGAGTATGTGAGCTAACAAATAACGATTCGCACAAAGTTTCATCTGGAGTGAACTCTTTCCTTTCAGGCAACGACTCCAATTCCCAAAATTTTGTTAGTTCCATGTCATCGTAGGATGAGCTAAAACTTGAATGATAAACTTGTATTCCTGTAGTAACAGGGGAAGAATTGTGATTGAAAGAAAGACTACCTAACAATAGATAACCGAAGATGCTATTTATAGCTATCGGCGAACCAGGTGGTCCCGTAATCACATTGCCTAATAATATTTGGGACAGTATGTCCGCACCTAAAAGCATTTCCACTGGTTGTGGAGTATGAAAGTTGGGATCAGCTAATGTAATATTCTGTATATGAGGCCATTCCGTGAAAGGTAAAGAAACACTTGGCATATTTTGTAAAACAATCTTTGGTAAAATTAATGCTTCAACCGGGATCGAAGGCTGATCCCCATTACGAGAGGTAACGCAAAAAGTTACGCAGCCATTCGGGTATACAGGCTTACTATCACCCACACCGAACACCGGAACGTTAGTATATTTACGCGCTAAATTTAAACGCTGCGCGCAAGCCTCTGTGATAAATGTCGCCTGACTACCACTATCTACAATACATCGAACGATGTGTTTAATACGCGGAGTCACACATACATGGATGAGCGCTGTGGCTAACAAAACTGTACCCCGAACACACGATGCAGTAGACTGTGTGTGATTCACCGCGGTCATGACGTGTTGAGCGGCTACGTCAGATTGAGATGAATCGTTGCGCGAGAGAGATGCAGAACTACTTTCTGTCATACCACTATTTACTGTAACCGACAAACGATGAGAATCAAAATGAAGCAAAGTGTGATGTCTTTTTTGACACGAGCGACACACAAAATTGGACTTGCATTGTTTCACATCATGACCGACATTTAAACAATTAAAACAAACGTTTTTATTTTGAATGAAAGAATATCTATCACGCGGAGATAAATTTAGAAATTTGCTGCATTTATTTAACGTATGCTGAGCCTCACAACATAAACACATATTGTTCTTCGTGTTTTTATTTCTTAAGGGAACGTCATGAATGACGCTAGCGGCAAATGAACGTCGCGTACCTAAGGTGGCTTCGCTTGACTTAGAAACAACACGCGATGCATTTTGCGGTAATGTTCGTGAACTACCCCCGTGTTCGACCATTTTAACATTTGTATTTAAACTAACCGAATTTGAGTTTGAAAATTGGCATGCAGATAACTCACGTTCTAAAAAGTTTATTAACGTGTCGATGTCTGGAATATCGCATGGTTTTATAAGAGATAACTCGAACCTCTTACGTATTGAGGGTGGTATTTTACGCAGTAGGATGTTCAATAATAAAAAACTCCATTGTTTCGTAGGTAATGGCATAACTTCCAAAGCTTTTATATTTTCTTGATATACGTTCAGTAAATTACGCAAAGTAAGAATGTTTCTTTCGGAACAAGGTTCGATATCGAGTATTTTGTCGATATGTTTCACTGCGATCACCCGTTTATTATCATACCGAGAAATTAAAATGTTCAAAGCCACAAAGTAATTGTCCTCAGTTATCGGTAGTGACTTTATTAAATTATATGGCTCATTATTTAAAGTTAATAGTAAGTAACGGAATTTCTCCGTGTTGGTGAAGGCATCACTGTCGTGCACTAACGAACGAAATAAATCATAAAACGGGGGCCACTCGGTAGGTTCCCCGTTGAAACACGGCATAGGCAAGGTGGGTAGTTTGGTTGCGCAACCACCGCTATGAGCATTGAATGAAGAATTTAAAATTGAAGGTCGACTCATGCGTCTACTCTCTTCATCCGATTTTTTCAAATTATTCATATGAGCAATTATGGCGTAGTAACAATCATTAAAATCACCACGAATTTTAAGCTGTTCATCTTTATCGAAACATTTTGATTTTATTAGAACCTTTTCAATTTTCGATTGTAATTTTGAGAACTTTCTGTGTTGAGAAGTTAGGTCTATAACACGAGATCTAAATTGCTGTTCATTAATTTGAGCAACTTGTAGTGTACGTTTGATATCGTCAAGAATTATTTCGCGTTCAAACAAATCTTGTTCGATATCCGCCATGATGGCTACGGAGCAGCGCGAGTTAATGGCGGTTATCGTGAATTTTATTTTATTACAAATTAAAAATGAATACTAACTCAAGACAACACAAGGTCACGCTAAGCAATTCGGTTCGAATGGACCAAAAAATATGTACAGTAAGGAACGAAATATGTCTGAAGACTTACCGGTTCACCTTCCTTCCACTGCCTCGCGCTCCCTGGGCTCAGCGTCGTTTCCGGAGGTGGGACCGTCTGTCCCTTGACTGGTACACGATGAACAATTGTCGCTGGTTCTAATGGTTACGCGTGACTTGCGTTGGGTAATTTTTGTTGTTTGTAATAAAAGAATGTCTGCCGCGGAACGCGTGTGCTAAGTTACTATATGACGGAGATCTCAGCCCGTAGGCTTGGAGGGGTTGCTCAGCAAGCTTCTGGTTGGCTAGCCGGCCGTCCACAGGCGAGATCGAACCTTACTGCACATAGGTTAAGATTTGTGTTGTCTTGAAGATGTATTGCCTAATACTCGATATTAATAAAAATATAGAAACACGAAAATCTGTTTCAGTACGAAACACGCACGATTGTATGTACCATCTTTCCTGTTTCTATAGTGAAGTAAAATCATTATACTATATCATAAAACTAGCGGTGGCAATGGATTTCTCGTTTCCAAGGATTTCAATAAAGCCAAGATGAAAGATTTTAATTCATGTAAGTATTGAAAAGCGCTTCATAATGTCTTACGTCGTGGTCATCCAAGTCGTCGTGACCTAAAGGATAAGACGTCCGTTGCATTCGTATCTAGTGGTACGAATTTTTCTAATGAAATACGTACTTAAAAATGTTTAGGATTGACTTCCACGGTGAAGGAATAACATCGAAAAATGTTTACGAATTTTAACGTTAAGGGATTATGTTAGATGGGATTGTGTAAAACAAAAACAATAAAAATTTGATGGGAATGTTGTTATACTGTTTTCGAGCGCAATTTCATTTAAAAAATCACTGTGGTAGAGTATACTGTTTAAGGGCAAGTATCACGGTCCAGATTGCTTCAGCTGAATGATTGATAGAATATTCTAAATTCCGTTATTCCAACGCAGTCGGGATTTCGACTTTATGCCTCAAGTATCTACAGCTTGGGTACCCGTTTGACAGCAGATAGATAGGGGGGGATCCATCGAAGCAACAAAAAAAAACTCTTCACCACTTACCTTTCCATTCAAGTTTGGTAGCATGATTTCTAGCATGATTTATAATTTAAAATTCTCTACTTTTAAGATACCTTATAGATTTTGAAGCTCCAAATACATACTAAGCTCGAGTTTACATATATTGGACGTTCTTTGTTGTCGGGCACGTTTCCAAAGTGCGTCAGAATTGACTTTGCGCGTAACTACGACCTAATCCCGAAAGCTGACGAGAATGCAGATGGCTCTCCCCTTTTGATGCTGATTTTAACCAGTGACAAAGATACTTGCAGTATTAGCGTACAAAACGCTACCGTATTCTCTTTTATTACATACTAGCTGACCCGGCGAACTTTATTCCGTTTTAGAGGCAATGAATGAGCAGACTTTTGATTTTATCAAGGTCAGTTTTTTGTTTGGATAATTAATGTAAATTAAAAAAGCAAGTATTTTAATGATTATTTATTGGCCATGTATTTTAGTTGTTATTATTATGATTACTATATGACGACTGAGCTTCGCTCGGTTATTTTTTTTATAACGCCATCTTTTTGTGTCTTTAAATCAGTTAGTTGCCCTCAGTTAAGAAAAATAGTACTATTATTCGCCAATAGATGTCGGGAAGAGTTGATTATTGAAAACACGAATAAAACAACATTTTCTGAAAATAAATCGTAGCTAGATCGATTTATCGCCCCCGAAATCCCCTGTATACTATATTTTATGAAAATCGCTAGAGCCGCTTCCGAGATTCAGATTATATAAGTATATATTAATATAAAAGAATTGCTCGTTTAAAGGTATAAGATATAATTATTTCTTGTTCTTCTTCAATCCTTTCACTCGCAATATTTCAATGTTGTTAAAGATTTGATCGTGTGGGTCGCAGAATGGCTTTCTTAATGATTACCTATCTCAGCACAATAAGCTAATAGAAACTCGAAACAGACACATCAACCGGTCAACTTCAAAATTCTACTATAATTAACCATACCGTACCATACCTTTTAAACCTTCTCTGGACTTCCACAAATACTTCAAGACCAAAATTATCCAAATCGGTCCAGCCGTTCTCGAGTTTTAGCGAGACTAACGAACAGAAATTAATTTTTATATATATAGCTAACGTGTACAAGCTCGGTTGGAAAATTCAATTTATTTGGATGTTTCATGGTTAATTTACTTGTCCAATATACGCTAGCTATTCAATTATACGACATCGAAGCTCATCTTCCACTTTGTTGCATTTTAGAGGAAGAAAAATTGATGGGCACATCAGCTGGCGTTCCGCTCGAGCTTAAAAAGTATCGGTTGCCAAATAAAGTTCATAAGCCATTATGACAAAATTGATTTTAAATGAAATTATTATTCTAAGTAGTTTATTATTTAATCATAATCTCCGTAATGTGATAATATTGATAGTAGATCAAATGAAGGAAATTGATGCGATTTAAAAAATTGATTATGTCAAAAATCAATTTTGTTACTGCTCGCTTTGGAATGCTTGAAAATATTCTCGACTCACATATAAATTATGTTCAGCAGTGGACGGCGATAGGCTGAAATGATGATGATGATGATGATATAAATTATACTCACATATACTTTACGATGCCCTAGCCTTAGGGATAAGGCCTACTAGGCAGCGGTGGATTGGAATAATATAAACAAAACGACTTGGTCAACATTTGGATACCTCGGATGACCATTATGATTGCATAAAGCTGGATAGATAACAAACCTGGATAGGGAGCTAGCTCTATTATTGACCCAATTTTGTTTCTTTTTGTCATAATGATGAATAACACACACGCACATACACTCACACACATTAAAAATAATATTGTACAACAATAAACAAAGATCTGGGAACAAAGGACGCACGGTCATCTGAGCCCAAATTAAGTTGCCCTATGTTATGGGAAGCAGACACTGAAATACAGAATTATACACGTTTAAATATACACATATTATATAGATAATAATCACGCAGACAAAGAGCAAACAAAATTATTCATCACAGGAATGTTTGCTCGGTATTGGAATCGAACGCACGACCCTCGGCGCAAAAATCAAGGTCTCTAACTATTGCAACACCTAGTCAGTCAAGCTATAAGATATCTATAAGATTAATAAATGAGTGAATGTAAATATTTACAGAGCTCATTTAATAACATCAGACTAATAAGAAGAAATCATCAGAGAATAACATCACCAACAATCAGATGGACTTATCTCGAACACAATTACCTACATTCACAACATCGATCTCTTGTCGTACGTAATCATGTCGTAGCATAATCCCTTATTGTAACGCGCAAATCCTTATATCGATCGTTCGATGACAAACAAACCTTTAAATAACAAGAGAATAAAAGGGTATTCCTTATTGTTGGGAACAAAAAGTATGTGTAACAAATCCTCATAAGTTTTATGATTCTTCAGAGAGAATAAGGTCGCGCTACGAGTTTTCATGTCTGAAATATCTAGTTTTGTCTTCTTTTTTTTTTTTTTATTTGCCGTTATAGACGGATGAGCTTACGGTCCACCAGCAAAGCTAGTGGCAGAGCCAAGCCGCTGCCTAAAAAAAAATTAGTGCCTTGTCAAATTTGTTATTGAAGATTCTTGCTTTGTTGGGACGCCTATTTATTATTAGCGCTCATTTTTTTTGTGTTTTTGTCTATGTTATAAGCAGCCAAACTGATTTTAAGATCGTTGATCGACCTCATGGGACCCACACCGCGTTTTCTGGTAATTGGTCGCTACTGGAGAACATTTCGGTCCTAGCAAACATATATTCTTCAAGCAATGTGCCCTGCCCACTGCATTGGTTAGGTCTTCTGTGGATCTATCTCCTCATTCCTGATTCGATTTCGCAGGGAAACTCCAAGTATAGCTCTCTCCATTGCTCTTTGGGTGAATTTGAACCTTCTGCTACGGCTCATTGTCAGGGACCACGTCTCACTGCTCCATATCATCACTTGTAATACAAACTGGTCAAATACTTTCAGTAGGTGGTAGATGACAGATACCAATTCTTTCTGAATAAATGGGTTCCTGTGTAAGCATAAAAAAATGAAAATCAACCCGATATAAATTTGTAAATTTGCATATTTACCCAGATTTGGACGTTTTGGGGTTATGCGCGTGTGACCATCATTAACCAGACTTTTTTGCAGTAAAACAGTCATTCTTTGTAGTTACAATACAAAAGTGCAATAGCTTTGTACAACTGAAACTCCAACGCAACTCGAGCTTGCGATGTATTTAAAATAATGTAATAAATTTAAAATAAGTTATTAATTTAAATTTCAAACTAAAATATTTTAAGCACAGCAGGGTTTTTTCTTGTATTACCTAAGTAAGCTTGCACTCAATATTATCACTGACATTATCGTTTCCACACCTAGCTTTGTTTTGCCCTTCTAAACACACAATAATAAATTGTGTGAATGATTGCATGAAACGTAATTAATTCAGTATCCATTAGGGAGTGGAAATATTTTCTTCAGCATTTTCGTTGTCATTCCACGCGACGTTTGCTATACAATAACGACAATGCTGTGTATGGTTTAATTGTTTTGAGCATGCCACCTTCTTTGTTTAAAATTCACTCGGATTATGGTATAATATAATATAGTATAGCAGATGATGAAATTTTTTTTGATAACGCCATCTTGCTGTGTCTTTAAAGCGGTTAGTTGCCCTCAATTAAGAAAAATAGTATTATTATTCGCCAATAGATGTCGGGAAGAGTTGATTATTGAAAACACGAATAAAACGACATTTTTTGAAAATAAATCGTAGCTAGATCGATTTATTGCCCCCGAAATCCCCTGCATACTAAATTTTATGAAAATCGTTGGAGCCGTTTCCGAGATTCAGATTATATACATATATATATTAATATACAAGAATTGCTTGTTTAAAGGTATAAGATTTCTTTGTTTGTGTTCCACGTGTCGTGCGTCGAATCGAGTTATCCGATTGAGTTTAAAACTTTCGACAGTTGTTTTTGCCACTTCAGGGAATGTTTCTGACTTAGTGCCTTACAATATGATATATGGCAGGCGAGCTGTCCCAATAAGGGACAGATATAGGTGGATTATAAATATCGCACGTGCCACATTTGAATGGAATACCACAGTTGTCAAAATTTGGAATTGTCAAAAAAATTAGATCCCATCACTAGGAAATTCCTGTCAAACTGACAAGCGACTGTTTGATTGATGATTGCAACGCACGAATGTTTTGCCTACTGACCCAAATTCGGAAACAAATCGTATGAATTAATCTTCTTGTCCATTAAACGTGGATTTCTAAAGAATTTTAATTAAATTACAAATGAAGGTTCGATGTCACTATTTTTTTTTATTGCTTAGATGTGTGGACGAGCTCACAGCCCACCTGGTGTTAAGTGGTTAATGGAGCCCATAGACATCTACAACGTAAATGCGCCACACGCCTTGAGATATAAGTTCTAAGGTCTCAGTATCAGCTGCCCCACCTTTCAAACCGAAACGCATTACTGCTTCACGGCAGAAATAGGCGGGGCGGTGGTACCTACCCGTGCGGACTCACAAGTGGTCCTACCACCAGTGAAACAATATCATGATATGTATTAAGTTGTTTTCTGTGCATTTTTCCTCAACATATAGCAAATAAATTAGAATTAGTAACTTTAATTAAATTAACAAGACATTTAGTGTTAATCCCAATAGTTTTGTAATTACTATGATTGTCACTTTAGAACTGCTTTGCTATCCGCAATGAGTTCTCTGACAGATACTGTTACTTGTGATGATTTAGTAAGTGAATTAATTGAATACGCAGCGCTAATGTGAGCTATTGTCTTCAACGAAGAACCTCTGTAAGATAGTGCTAGGCGTGTCCCTTATTATTGCGCTTTTGTTCGTTCATGATTATCAAAACGGAGCTGCGTAAATGCTTAACACGTTTCTGAAGACAATACCTTGATTTGTTTTAAGATTTCTCCTTTGATGCGTTTAGTTTTCAGTGTACAGAACCCATGGGAATAAATACTGTTTAAACTATTCGAAAATTAGATTTTAGAATTAGATTAATTATATTTACTAATTTATACGGTAGGCAGCGGCTTGGCTCTGTCCTGGGCATTTCTGAAGTCCATGGGCGACGGTAACCACTCACCATCAGGTGGTATGCTCGTCTGCCTACAAAGGCAATAAAAAAAACATACACAAAAAATAATTATTCGTACCGTATAGGCACTGTGCATGTTAATTAAGTAATGGCGTACACAGCAGTCAGTTACATACAAATGTACACATATTAGCAACTAACATACCCTCAAGACTTTCTCAATATGCAAAACCATTTCTTTATTTAATTATGGTAAGTAGCTGGTAACGGTAACCACTCATCATGAGGTGGGTCGTAGGCTCGTATCTCTCCATTCAAAGGCAATAAAAAAAAAAAGTCGTACAAAGTTATTTCCGATTCAGAACGTCTATAAATGGACACATTAAGGTAAACGATAATGGTCACGTAAATTTTAGGAACAAATGACAATGCAAACAGTGCTCAATATTATAAATTAAAATTAGAATTACTATGAAGTCGTCGTGGCCTAAAGGATAAGACGTCCGGTGCATTCGTATCGAGCGATGCACTGGTGTTCGAATCTCGCTGGCGGGTACCAATTTTTCTAATGAAATACGTACTCAACAAATGTTCACGATTGACTTCCACGGTGAAGGAATAACATCGTGCAATAAAAATCAAACCCGCAAAATTATAATTTGCGTAATTACTGGTGGTAGGACCTCTTGTGAGTCCGCGCGGGTAGGTACCACGACCCTGCTTATTTCTGCCGTGAAGCAGTAATGCGTTTCGGTTTGAAGGGTGGGGCAGCCGTTGTGACTATACTGAGACCTTAGAGCTATATCTCAAGGTGTGTGGCGCATTTACGTTGTAGATGTCTATGGGCTCTAGTAACCACTTAACACCAGGTGGGCTGTGAGCTCGTCCACACATCTAAGCAATAAAAAAAAAATACTAAAAAATAATACTCTGAAAAAATATAATATCCAGATTAACACGGTTTTACATAAGTAACGAAATACCATGCAATACTGATGAAATACTGTCACTATCACACTATATGTAAAATATTTTTCGATGATCTTGGTAAATTTGTATAAGGCTGTTAACCAATCTGCGGTAAATGCCATCGTCAACTTTTACTACACGAAGAGGGGTTTATTGCAATTAATTATGTGATATTTAAGAAGCTAATTAATGTAGTTGAACTGTGAATGAAATTGGAATTGTCTAGGCAAAAGGGAATAGCAAAGAAGAACTATAAATAGAAGTTACCTGTCTAGTGTCTAGTCGTCGTGGCCTAAATAATAAGACGTCCGGCGCAGGTAGATACTAATTTTTCTAATGAAATACGTACCTGATAAATGTTCAGGATCGACTTCCACGGTGAAGAAATAACATCGTGTAATAAAAATCAAACTCGCTAAATTATAATTTGCGTAATTACTGGTGGTAGGACCTCTTGTGAGTCCACATGGGTAGGCACCACCACCTTGCCATTTTTTGCCGTTGTGAAGCAGTAATGCGTTTCGGTTTGAGGGGTGGGGCAGCCGTTGTAACTTTACTGATACCTACCTTAGAACCTTAGAACCTTAGAAAGAAATACCTTAGAACTCATATCTCAAGGTGGGTAGTTTACGTTGTCGATGTCTATGAGCTCCGGTAACCACTTAACACCAGGTGAGCTGTGACCTCGTCCATCCATCTATGCAATAAAAAATAAAAGTATAGCTCATGAGGACATTGAACAGTATTGTTTGGATCAAGGTGGGTGGCGGCATTTACGTTGTAGATATCTATGGGGTCCAGTAACCACTTAACACCAGGTGAGCTGTGAGCTCATCCATCCCTCTATGCAATAAAAAAATAAAGTATAGCTCATGAGAGCATTGAACAGTATTGTTTGGATTTTTGATTATAAATCATTAAGGAAACGAGAATATAAATTTATATTGTAAGCTATTATTCATAAGGCAGCAATCGATAGAGAAGGAATTTGACAGAAACGATCGCCCTAATGACAATTTCAAGAGAACCTTTCATATAAACACGAATGACCACATTCTGACCGATCTACCGATCAAAAATAAAGGCTTGGCGAAAGTTATTTTCTTTGTCTTTCTCTGTCAGTTACTTCTCAACAACAATATATTTCTTATTTTAAAAAGTTCTTGATGCTATTTTCTTTATGACCTTGCTGTAACGTGAATCTCTATTTCGTATTATTCAGTGAACTTTGCACCGTGACCTTTCATATTTAACTACAAAGCTGATTTAATCCGAAAAGGTTTTTCTGAAAAAAACCTAATTACTGTCGCTTTTGTATGGGCTTTTATAGTGTAAACTTAACTTCATTATGAAGTATCTTCTAATAGGGGTAATAATGAAGAATTTAATAAGAATTGATGATTTTAATTTATTATGCTAGTGTTTTGAATGAATGATAAATGATGATGAATTTTATTTCAGACAACAGCAAGTCCATATGTGTACATAGTATCATTGAAACATAGTTACTTAAAATTAACAAAACCAATCAAATAAAAAAGATTCATTTATTAAGAATAATTATTAGTTGAATACATTTCAAATATTCAATTCAACGGATACTTACTTTGAACCAACCATTATTATTATTTAGTCCGCAAGTGGACCTTGGTACAATGGTTCAAGAACCGAATTTATATACAATTTGTCAGAATATGAAAACAAGATCACGTCGCGTCCGGCTTGGGCCAGCTACCTATGCCTAAAGACACTAGAACTTCAACGCCGCTGCACAGCTATAGGCGTGGTGTTGTAATCTCATTTGCTTTGAAATACGTCTTCGTGGCAAATCGCCCATGTCCACCCTATCCCAAAAAGTGTGACCAGTCAGACCCTTCGAGTTACTGGGCTATCGCAAAAGCTTCCTTTCTTTCCAAGGTGATGCAGCAAATCAATAAGATCCAGCACCACAGGTATCTTCAAAATCGCCGGCTGATCAGGGATCGGCAGTCCGGTTTCTGTCAACACCAGCGTGGGTTGAGCAATGCAGTCATTCGTCACCTGGCGGCTCTTTCGCAAAGCGCGGTGTCGTCTTCTTGTATCTCCGTTGCCAGTCCTGAAGCAGCACACAATGGGAGCTCGAAAATCACAGGGGACCGGAATTCGGGTGAGATCGACGTGGATGGATTGACGCGAAATGAAAAGAGCTCTCTCTCTCACTCCCCGCCGACTGCTTATGCAATTAACTGATGGTGTTTAAAGTAAAATTGAGGACATATTATGTAAAATATCTTTTCCGTACAGCAAGTTTTGTTAAATAAATTATATTGAATTCAATTTTCTCAACATTTGTCAATAAAATTCATATTATCAGCAAGAAATTAAAATATTTGTAACTTCCTTATTTTTCGTTTGATTCTGCGTATGTTGATCGACTGTATTAACGTTTTTTTTTCTTTGTGAATTCACAAAAATCAGTCAAAAGGTTCCTTTGTTCGTGCAAAGGCTGTTATGCGGTGACTTTTGCGGTAAATGTCAAGTAGTTTAAATGTCATTAGGTCGATTGAACACTAAAACAAAGAATGTGCAGTGTGTATTGAATTGTTTGAATTCTTGGGTTGTGGCGAAAATCGTTGATGACGTAATCAAGAGGTTTCAGTTTTTTTTTTTAAACAATTACAGGTACCTACCAGATAACGGAAATAAATATAAGATTTTTATTATACACATACATATATTTTATATACACCCATAACCCTGGAAAGACATTTATATTTATCATACAAATATCTTCCCTTGGCGGGATTCGAACCCGCGACCCCCTTGTGTAGTGACCATGTCACTTACCACTACACCAGACGTCTGTTAACACTCTTAATAAGTTCTCTCTTATAACACTCTTAATAAGTTATTTTCTTCGGGTTTTGGGAGTTGCAGACATAACCAGCACTACTTTCACGTTTTTAATATTTTTCATTTTATTACTTCCGACGTTTTGAGCACTACAGTTCTCGTAGTTGTGGACAACTTGAGATTAAATCGTAAAAGTAGTTTTTATTGCGATCACTGTGATGTGTTCAATTTGTAGAGCTATGTATATTTTTCATGGTTAGATTAATTATAGTAGATGTGTAAGTTTGACTACCTATGCGTGGCCAATATTTTTATGCTTTATCTAATTTTTAAAAATGGCTATTGAAACTTCTATTAAATTGATTTTAAACACTTTAACAGCATATGTTTTTTGTTAATAAGCACATGCTTGGTTGTGTCTCTTAGTGTTACCAATATCCATGAGTAGCATCTGGCAATATCTATGAGTTAACATCGGGTGGCAGGTATTGATAGTGATGTGGTATCATGTGCCTTTGGCAATAACTTTGAAAAGTGCTTATTCAGAGACCTTACCTTAGTGCTTGCATGATTTTGAATCATTTGACGTAAAGTCGTGCCGTCAAAATTCCGCACGTCACGCTCCTTGACAAAGCGAAAAAAATTAAATACGAGGGTTTCAATAAATAATGAAAATGCGATACATTCTCCTTGGAAAGAAAAAATAAATACTGGCAGGCAAGCGTAGCTCAGACTTAAGATATAATAATTAAAAAAGCAATCAATTCTCTTTTGTTCTTTAAAAAATAGAAGGCATTTGTTTGTGTCGTGTCGGCAATTAGTCTTAAAAATGAATAAAATTGAAGTCGCCCCGTAATAAATGTTTGCACAATAGTACATTGTGCACCAAGGGAGAAAAGTTGGACTTTTTCCTTCGGTGCACATCCTATTTTTTCTCCTACCAAGCCGAAAGTTCGTGGAGAACCGAGTCGGGGTCCGGGGGCGAAGCCCCGGTCGGGTCCAGGGGGAAGCCCTGGCACGGGGTAGGGGAGGCGGAGCCTCCCCATACTCATAAAAAAATCAATTTAACTGTTTTTTTAATTTTTAAATAAACTACTACAAATTGAATAAGAACTATCTGATGAACTCATCTTTATTTAATATTTCACTTTTACACTAAACACAATATTGCAATTTACCCGAGCACAATAATGGCAACATTATGGGTTAATGCTACTTCATATTCTGAGGTTGTGGGTTGGTGTGCCAATTTCAAGCGAAGAAGAACTTCCATTAACGACGACCCCCGCACGGGACACCCTACGTCGGTAGTGACTGAAGAAATGATTAAAAAAGTTGAAAACATCGTGCCGTGTTACTGTTTGTTTTATATTAGATACTGAAGATTTTATAGGAAGTGTCCATAATATGTATTATAAACAACCATTTGGGTATGAAAAAGTGTGAGTGCGCTGCGTGCGCAGGCAAAAACAAATGAGACTGAGAGTTTCATATAGCTGTTTGTCTTAGTTACCACAAGACCCTGAGCGATTTTTGGCTCGATTCATAACTATGAGTGAACTTCGAATTCCAACTCCGAAGAAATTTAAGGCGTTTCCATCCTCTGGGCTATTTTTTTTGGGATTGATCATGTGTAATAATCGAATACCTGAATCACGGCGCCACTATTACGGCAACTTTGTATACAGGACAAATAACTAGGTTGCGTGAAGAAATACGTAAGCAACGCCATGGCAAACTCGCTAAAGTTGTTTTGTTTTACCAAGATAACGCCCCGGCACACAGGTCCAGAGTAGTTTTTATTTATTTATATGTTTGCGTAAATGTTTGTACGAGCTCACAGCCTATCTGGTGTTAAGTGGTTACTGGAGCTCATAGACATCTACAACGTAAATGCCACCACCCACCTTACGATATGAGTTCTAAGGTCTCAGTATAGCTTCAAACCGAAACGCCTTATTGCTTCACGGCAGAAATAGATAGGGTAGTGTGGCGAATAATTGGAGAGACTTATGTCCAGCAGTGGACTATTATAGGCTGGTGCTGATGATGTTTAAGTGGTACCTTCCCGTGCGGACTAAAAAGAGGTCCTATCATCAGTAATTACGCAAATTATAATTTTGCGGGTTTGATTTTTATTACACGACGTTATTCCTTCACCGTGGAAGTCAATCGTGAATATTTGTTAAGTACGTATTTGATCAGGAAAATTGGTACCCGTCTGCGGGATTCGAACACCGTTGCATCGCTAGATACGAATGCACCGGACATCTTATCCTTTAGGCCACGACAAGAAGCTGGCATAGAATTAATGGAACATCCTCCATGTTCACCGGATCTAGTTCTCAGTGATTCTTACCTATTTCTGCGGTTAAAAGAACTTCTCAGGAGCCATGACTTTAAAGACGATGACGCAGTAGTCGCCGCGGTATACGATTTTTAAGGATTAAGAATTAAAAGATAAAAAAAGGGAATTTTAGCTTTAGAAGAAAGATATACACAATTTATGCCTGAAAAGATAATTGTGTCATACTCAATATCACTTTTTATTGAACACCCCTAGCATATAATGTTTAACTTCCACGTTGTAAAGCTCATCAAACATAAGCCACGTTTTTTAATTATGATGTAATTAATATATTCGCTCCTCACTAAGATCAAACGATGCCCGCAGGGTGAAATAACACCGATTCGGAGCGGTTCACACTGGCTAATATCAAATCCATCGGAAATATAAAATTCAAAATTTGCTTTAATTTAATTTTAATATTACGAAACGCAAAGCTACAAAATTAACAATAATTAAAAGTGACACTACATAAACTCAATTAAATATTCCCTACAGCTAAAAAATAAATAATTGTGATGTCCAATCTTCAGGAATAAAAATCAGCAAATTCAATTTAAAATTCCGGCACGCTCTAAAACTCTGACCAAATTTCGTAATGCGATACAATCTATCTTATTAATTACGTCTAAAATTCGACCGAGAATTCAATTTGATTACAAGACAAGAACGTATTTCCCCCGGGAATCGAACTTCGGTACACAACGAAGGTCGCCATAATCATTCTGTCCTACAACCATAAATATGGTAATGCGCTGGTCATGAATTATTTAAAGCTCCGTTATAAATATAATAGTTCGGCTTTCGGTAATGCTCGTAATCTTTGCATAATGGAATGCTGGATCTATAAATATATGAATTATTATTACGCCATTCAGTGTGCTTTGCAGTTAGTTTTGTTTTTTTGATAGTATACTCCTTGATGACATGTAAAGAGCCCATAACCTTAATGGATTAATAAATAACGAATGTTTTTATTTATAAACACATTTTTATTTAAGTAAACATTTAATTAACAAATGTTTTCGAATGATTTCAACCAATTTACAACAAAATTCAAAACGACCTTATAATTTTCTTAATTACTAGTTAGAAAGAGAGAGAGAGAGTTAAGTGTATTGCACCCGCTAATATTAGTTCCGTCACCGCATCTCCCCCGAATTACTGTAAATAAGACTAATGGTAACTCAGCAGTATTAATTATAAACACCTTATACATATTTTTAGTTTTTTGTTTTTTAATTATAATTTTATATACAATAAGGATTGCAGCCTTGGTTGTATAGTACTAAAAGTAATAAAAGTTTTTTTTTATATATTAATAACTCCGAGACTTACTAGCAGTCATCTAGGTATACTATACCGCGGGGCAGTCATGCGTTCTACTTTGACAGACGTTATAATACAAAATTGGAAATAAGCCCTGGGATAAATGTCGCTGTTCAAACAACGAATATGAATAATGAATCAATTAAAAATATTTCTTGTTCACAAGACCAGTAAACAGTAAAAAATACGCTCGTCCTTATTCCGACATTGCTAATCTGATAACACCCAAATCCTCTGTCAAAGTCGAGCTGCCTACACTAATCAGCATGTCGCCATTTTGTTTCAATGTATCGAGGCTCGCGAATAGCTGGATGTTTTAAATTCTACAATGGCTATAATATTCGTGGTGATTAATACTAATAATAATGCTTGTATACATAATTTTACGTTTTATTGTAACGTACCAATCGAAATTCTTCCAGATTTTAATTTTTTTTTATTGCTTACATGGTTGGACGAGCTCACGGCCCTCCTGGTGTTAAGTGGTTACTGGAGCCCATAGACATCCACAACGTAAATGCGCCACCCACCTTGAGATATAAGTTCTAAAGTCTCAGGTATAGTTACAACGGCTGCCCCACCCTTGAAACCGAAACGCATTACTGCTTCACGGCAGAAATAGGCAGAGTGGTGGTACCCACCCGCGCGGACTCACTAGAGGTCCTACCACCAGTAATTACGCAAATTATAATTTTGCGGGTTTCATTTTTATTACACGATGTTATTCCTTCACATTTGTTGAGTACGTATTTCATTAGAAAAATTGGTACCCGCCTGAGATTCGAACACCGGTGCATCGCTCAATACGAATGCACCAGACGTCTTATCCATTAGGCCACGACGACTTCATTGCAATATTTATATGCATATAGCGATTGTATATATCTTATTGGATCATATCTACTTACCGTTACAAGCTTTTAACTTCGGTTTGTTCCATCGTTTAAGCCAAGAACAATTATCGATTGTAATCTAACTCTACTTCTAAAATACATACTTTACCGAACCGACTACTGTGGACACTTGCACTTTAGCATTTTTTGTAGAACTCGAAAAATGCACACACCATTAAAATCTTTAAAATATTTTAAACTACTACTTGCCAAATTATCAAATTTATAAAATGAATAAAGAATTATCCGGAACCTATGTTGCTGTGGATACATTAAAACATCCTTCGATCGACATTGGCTTAATAATGAGGTCGCCTATTAAAAAAAAAACATGGAACTCCGAAAGAAATAAATTTGCTGAACTGATACCCAAAATACGACACTTCAATAAATTGACAATCTAACCTAAATACCAGAATAGAAATGGATTGGGCCTTTCCCTGATATCCCCGTGTATTGATTTGGCCATCTGTGAGTGCCGCGACAGATTGATAGAAATATTGTCAATAAAACTCGAGCTTTCGGAAAAGGTTCTTTAATCTCGGCCTTTATGTCTGCCATTCTAAGTCGTAGGTATTTAATTTAGATGAAGAGTTTGAGCCGACTTCAGAACCAAAAACGTAATAAGATCTTGTTCTGATTTCGCGAGACATATAAATATTTAATAATATTAAACATTAACGTATAAATGTTCGGATTGTCGATAATCCCATTCTCACGGATCGTTTGGAACCTCTGGGTCTGCGGAGGGACTTCGGTTCCCTCTGTATTTTATACCGTATGTTCCACGGGGAGTGCTCTGAGGAATTGTTCGAGATGATACCGGCATCTCGTTTTTACCATCGTACCGCCCGCCACCGGAGTAGAGTTCATCCATACTACCTGGAGCCACTGCGGTCATCCACAGGGCGTTTCCAGAGGTCTTTTTTGCCACGTACCATCCGGCTATGGAATGAGCTCCCCTCCACGGTGTTTCCCGAGCGCTATGACATGTCCTTCTTCAAACGAGGCTTGTGGAGAGTATTAAGCGGTAGGCAGCGGCTTGGCTCTGCCCCTGGCATTGCTGAAGTCCATGGGTGACGGTAACCACTCACTATCAGGTGGGCCATGTGCTCGTCTGCCTAGAAGGGCAGTAAAAAAAAAAGTTTATTAAAAGGAGTATTTATTGACTGCATCCCGTTTTAATTCCTGACTAATAATTATGTCTGTGTTCAATGTTTTACCGGCAGGAAAGCCCACATCAACATTCCTAACAATACATATCATTTTCTGGTTAAGTTCGTTGCGAGATTCGAGATAAATTAGCTTTCTCTTGAATATCGATATCGTTCAGAGACTTTTCGTGTGGACATCACTTAGGATTTTCAGATAGCTTAGGGTAGTAGGAGTGAGAGGCAGGAAAAAGTCGGATACTGTTATAGTAGGATCTCTTTTTAATATTGCTACAGAAGGCTTAAAAGATGCACAAGGTTCGACAGGCATACAACTAAATGATAATTCAACTGATTTTAATTCAGCCACTATCTCCGGAAACGATCGGATGTCCATCAACGGAATATATTATAATTCTTATTGTTTTATGATTTCAAAATAATTAATTCAAAATTATTAATTCAATGTTACACTCTTTTTTGCTTAAGATTGGTTTGGTTAGTTTTGTATTAGTTAATATTTAGGGCAAACAATAATTTAAAAAACAACAGACGCACAAAATAATTTGGGCTAGGTGCCAGCTATAATTGTACCATAATATTATTATCGTAAATTGTCTTTTATAAATATCTATACATATCAATAAAATTGGAGTGTCTGTTTGTAATATTGAAATCACCGCTATTTACTACATGAATATGAATATAAAATATATAGGTATATACGGAACATACACCAAAATAACATTTTTTACAATTCATGTCTGTCTGTTTTTCCGGCTAATCTCTGGAACGGCTGGACCGATTTTGACGAAACTTTCACTGATAGGTAGCTGATGACATAAGAAGTAGCTTAGGCTACTTTTTTTTAGACTAGCTTCGCCCCGCGGCGTCACCCGCGGTATGACAATAACTGCGGGTAACATAGCGGGACTCAGCTATCAATAATAAAATTTAATGTTTCCGAAGCGAAGCGAGGGCGGGTCGCTAGTCTTTAATGAACTCCTAACAGTGTTAAATCATGGAGATATATTTCACAGAGAATGAATTTTCTATTGATAATTTAAAGAAAAATCAATCTACAGAATTTAAAGAATGAAAAATACGTTTATTTTTAAAACAATTTCGAGCAATAATCCAAATAAGAGCTCAGATAAATATTTGCGTGGAATTTGGCGCACGAAATTACAAAGGGCAAACACCTCGAATAATTTTCTGTGGCAAAATAAAAATTCGAGATATTTCCATAATTTAACGGTTTCATTATCTTACGACTGAGACTCTCTGCGGATAAAGGGAAAAGTCTTTGTTTCTCTTTCGGCCTGATAAAGTCGCGATGAAAATGGGAACTGGAATTCCTTGAAAGTATATTAAATTTGTTCGTGTTTGATATTTTATTTACCGACTTGAATATCAAAATTTTTTACATAATTTACTATAATTTCATATTATTATAATCATTTTATATTGTTTTTTTCGAGTTTACTATTGGTATGAGATATGATATTTGATACCTGGGTCTTATTTTAAAAACTTCTTAATCTTTAATCATCTTTTTGTTTCCTACATATCGCGGTAGCCTTAAAGAGCTATGCCAGCGTAACCAAACGAATAGGTGAGCTCACGGGGTTCTGACCTGAGGGCTTTAAACATCACCAATCTGATATTTTATTTAGAAGATGAGCAGTCATACTTTTCAAGAATGGGAATTCATAGTCTTCGGTAGCCACATAGAAACCGCAACGGGAATACCTCCATCCTTAAATCAGAATACACATATCGACCCTTGAAAGGCAAACGTGACTAAGCGACAATAACTGCTTTGTACATAAATGATAGGCAATAACCATATTCGATGAGCAAAAAAAAATTTTTTCCAGGTCTATTAAATTAATTTCAATCCTACAGCTAGATTCGTTAAAATAGAATTTTTTTCAGGTATTTCAACTTTAAAATAGTCTACTGTAAAGTTCACGCATTGTCGCTTAGTCACGTTTGCCTTTCAAGTGTCGATATATATCTATCTACTCTACATATGATTACGTCACGTCAGATATACTCAACAATATTAATCTGCTATTTATTATTCGAAACTTGAAAAACAAATTTACCTACATTCGGATTGCGCTAATATATTTTTCAATTACGTATCCAATAATGGTCTCGCATTAAACCACACTCATAAAACTGCTGTGTGTGTGTTGTATCGTAAATTTAAGTGGTAATTCGGATTGAATTTATGATATAATGCCTCCCCCCACTCCCACTTTATGGAGCAGATGCAAATAAGCCACGTTATTGTCTTGAATAGGATTCGTTGTTAAATATCGTTCGTTAATTAAAACATCTAATTATTATAACATTCGGGCGGCGGTTCTAACAGTTTTTATTATTTTTAAAGATTTTAATGCTAGTTGAAACTTTGTCAATATAAATATTTATTAAAATATACTACTAGCTTTTGCCGGCGACTTCATTTACGTAGGAAGTGAAAATATTTTTTATTAATAGAATGTTAAGGAGCTATTAAATCGGACCAGTAGTTCCTGAGTTTAGCGCGTTCAAACAAACAACTCTTCAGCTTTCTGATATTAGAATAGATTAAAATCAAATGGCGTAAGGACAAATTTCTTTAAAATAAAATACTTGTAATGAATAACGTAACGATTAATATGATCTTTATAAAAACATATTCACAAATAATACTTTATTTTAGAACAAATTTTGTTAGCATAAAAATGTTATAGTGAGCTAACCTTAAAATATAGACATATCCTATCGCGGACTTTTTTTTAATTTTATAGGGGAACAATTCTTTCATACATTATTTTAGCGAAACTTTAACCCACGCAGCGGAAGCTCTCAAAAGGGAAAAAACCCCGATTTTGAAACATTTTTTATTGGTGCTCCGCTTGAATTGGTCTTAACGTGATGTTATATAACCCATAGCCTTCCTCTATAAATGGACAATCTAACACTGAAATAATTTTTCAAATCGGACCAGTAGTACTTGAGATTGGCGTGTTCAAACAAACAATTCAGCTTTATATTAGTATAGATATAAAAATATGAAATATTTCGAAAGGCATTTTGCATTTTTAGCAGGGATTACGTTAAGAGATATATATGGGGTTTGTTGGAAACTAAATACGCATTCTCGCTCACGACTCGGTCGTGCGCGGACGTGCTTTCCGATCCGTGGCCCGCTTGCGAGCTGCGTCTCTGAACTCACAGTTGTGCTCGACAGTGTAGTGACCGTGAATACATCGTGCGTACAATTCGGTAGTGCGGACGTGCCGATCCGTTGGTCGCTTGCGATTTGCGTCTCGGAGTCCATTTTGTGCGCTAAAGTTTTGTAACCGCGAACCCACCCTTTACCAACTGCCTTTTTCAAGGCAAAACCAATCGCTACGATCAGGCTTCCTGTGGCACTCACAGGCTAGCGATTTCCTAACCCTTCCCAAAACAACAGTCTTTTTCAAGACTAGACCCCCGCTCGCGATTCTGCCTGCTGTAGCACTATACAGCCCGAGCGGGTTCCTTTCCTTTTCCCCGCCGATTGCCGTTTTCACGGCATAGGCATTCCCCCCCCCCTGCTCCTTGCTGTCCTGCAGCACAGGGGGGTTACAAATCCTATCCGGGGCCTCGCCTTTCGGCGAGTTCAACAAAAGTCCCGGGGCCGCCCCCCCTGGGCAAGAAGACCGAAGATGAAAGAAGATTGTGATAGTGTCAGTGACAGTGATTTTGTCGGGTTCCTCCGGGAAAGGTACCCGACAATTAGGGCCGAATATCAGGCATATAGGGCCTCTCGTGGCAATCCCTCCCCCCCCGCGTCCGTCGCCGCGTATTTCAAACGTGCCTCGGAGGCACGCCGCGCGCCCCCCGCCGCCGCGTTAAGTTCGAGCGCACGTTCCGACGATGCGGCTCACATAGCGCCTAACGCAACCCCCACCCCCGCGCCCGCGTCGTTTACGTCATCGCGCGCTTCGTCCGTCGCGACCTCGATCGTTTCGAGTTCAGGCTCCGATACCGAATCGGAGATGGATTTCGAATCCGCGTCAAGCCCTCAGCCTGGAACCTCGGATGGGTTCCAAACCGTAACGCGCGGTAAAAAGCGTTCTCGCGCCGTGGAGTCCCGGAGCTCCACGACGAAGCAAACTAAATCCGCGACCGCCTCCCGCCCGCAGGTAGTCGTGACACCGGAGTCGGACTCCGCTCGCCGCGTAACCCCGCCGCCGCGTCCCAAGCCCGCGCCCGCTCCTAAAGTAGCTGCCCCACCCCCGCTGATACTTCAAGAGAAGACAGCGTGGAATCGCGTGTCTCAGGCCCTTCAGGCCAACAAAATTAATTACACCCATGCGCGTAACGTCGCGCATGGGATTCAGATAAAGGTCGCAACGCCGGGCGACCATAGGGCCCTCTCTTCATACCTCCGAAAGGAGAACATAGGTTTCCACACCTATGCTCTTCAGGAGGACCGCGAGCTCCGCGTAGTGATACGCGGAGTCCCTAAGGAGTTAGACATCGATTACATAAAGGAGGATCTGACCGCTCAGTCCCTCCCGTTAGTTAGCGTGCACCGGATGCACAGTGGGCGGGGCAAGCAGCCCTACAACATGATCCTGGTAGCTCTAGAACCCACCCCGGAGGCCAAAAAGAAGATCGCATGTCTCACGACAATTTGCGGCCTATCCGGGATCTCGATCGAAGCCCCCCATAAGCGTGGCACTCCCGGGCAGTGCTACAGGTGCCAACTCTATGGCCACTCGGCGCGTAATTGCCACGCGCGCCCCCGCTGCGTGAAATGCCTCGGCGATCACGCTACGATAGATTGCGTTAGAGATAGGGAAACCGCGACCGAACCTCCCAGCTGTGTCCTATGCCTTAAGCAAGGGCACCCCGCGAACTACCGTGGATGTCCCAGGGCTCCGCGAAAACGCCCAACCCACCCAGCTCCGCGAACCGTCGGCCCAAAGACTTCGGCACCTTCAGTGCCGAAACCCGCCTTCGTGCCGGCTGCAGTTCCCACGGTCTCGGCGTGGAAAAAGCCGCTGCCGTATACGAAGGCGGGAACGGAAACCGCACCCCCGCCCCCGCTCGTGACACGCCCCGCGCCCCAGCCCCTGCTCGCACCTCGCCCCGCGCCCGCGTTCCGTCCCCCGCAACCCTCTGCCGTCAACGACTTCGCGCTCGTGCGTGACTTCGTCACTGCGGTGAACTTCGACCGTCTGCGATCGTTCGCAGACGCGATACGTAGGTCGGTAACACCCGAACAGCGGCTCGCGGCCGCATTCGATCACATGGACGTCTACGAGTCCGTGTCGCGTACGTTATAAAAATCTTTACCGGTAACCAATGGCGCAAAAAGGTAGAGAAAAACCGTATTCCCTTACGTTAGCATTCTATAATGCTAACGGACTCGCGCGGCAACGCGATCAAATTTTTGAATTCCTCCGCGATAATCTTGTAGATATTCTATTAGTGCAGGAAACCTGTCTGAAGCCCTCGCGTCGCGACCCGAAAGTCGCGAATTACGTCATGGTTAGGAATGACAGACTCACCGCCTCCAAAGGCGGGACTGCCATTTACTATAGGCGGGCCCTGCACGTTGTCCCTCTCGATACTCCCTCGCTCTCACATATCGAGGCGTCAGTGTGCCGTATCTCGCTGACGGGACACCAGCCGATCGTCATCGCATCCGTTTATCTCCCACCGGACAAGCCCCTCCTGAGCAGTGACATCGAGTCACTGTTCGGCATGGGAGACTCCGTCATCCTGGCAGGCGATTTAAATTGCCACCACACTAGGTGGAACTGCCATCGTACAAACGTTAACGGTAGGCGTCTCGACGCGTTTATAGACGACCTCACCTTTGAAATAGTCGGTCCCCCAACTTCAACATGTTATCCGTATAACATCGCGCTCCGTCCGAGCACTATACCTGGCATTGCTTAGGAACGTAACTCTGCGCTTGCGTTCCATCGAAGCAATGTCAGAGCTCGACTCAGACCACCGACCTGTCGTTATGCAGCTCGGTCGCCCTCACAACCCAGTCACTGTTACGAGGACCATGGTGGATTGGAATAAGCTGGGCACGTGCCTAGCCGACGCCGCTCCGCCAATCCTCCCTTACGGCCCGGATTCGAATCCATCCCCCGAGGACACCGTCGAATCCATAAACATCATTACCGATCACATCTCTTCCGCGATCATTAGATCTTCAAAAGAAGTCGATGTGGAGGACAGCTTCCACCGCATCAGACTGTCCCCCGATCTTAGGAATCTCTTAAGAGTTAGGAACGCGGCAATCCGGGCCTACGATCGTCTTCCCACGCCTTCAAACCGGATTCAGATGCGTCGTCTACAACGCGAAGTCCACTCCCGCTTAAGCGACGCGCGTAACGATAATTGGCATAGTTATTTAGAACAACTCGCGCCCTCCCACCAAGCATACTGGCGACTAGCTAGGACTCTCAAATCCGAAACTACCGCTACTATGCCTCCCCTCGTACGCCCTTCAGGCCAACCACCGGCATTCGATGACGATGACAAGGCTGAGCTGCTGGCCGATGCACTGCAAGAACAGTGCACCACCAGCACTCAACACGCGGACCCCGAACACACCGAGTTAGTCGACAGGGAGGTCGAGCGCAGAGCTTCCCTGCCGCCCTCGGACGCGTTACCCCCCATTACTACTGACGAAGTTAGAGACGCGATCCACAACCTCCAACCTAGGAAGGCACCCGGCTCCGACGGCATCCATAACCGCGCGCTAAAACTCTTGCCAGTCCAACTGATAGCAATGTTGGCTACAATTTTAAATGCCGCTATGACGCACTGCATCTTTCCCGCGGTGTGGAAAGAAGCGAACGTTATCGGTATACATAAGCCGGGCAAACCGACAAACGAAACTTCTAGTTACCGTCCGATTAGTCTCCTCTCGACGATAGGAAAAATTTACGAACGGCTCCTTAGGAAACGCCTCTGGGATTTTGTTACCGCGAACAAAATTCTCATAGACGAACAGTTCGGATTCCGCTCTAAACACTCGTGCGTACAACAAGTGCACCGCCTCACGGAGCACATTCTGATAGGACTAAATAGGCGTAAACAAATCCCGACCGGCGCCCTCTTCTTCGACATCGCGAAGGCGTTCGACAAAGTCTGGCACAACGGTTTAATTTATAAACTGTACAACATGGGAGTGCCAGACAGACTCGTGCTCATCATACGAGACTTCTTGTCGAACCGTTCGTTTCGATATCGAGTAGAGGGAACTCGTTCTCGTCCCCGTCAACTGACCGCCGGAGTCCCGCAAGGCTCCGCGCTCTCCCCGTTATTATTTAGTTTGTATATCAATGATATACCCCGGTCTCCGGAGACCCATCTAGCGCTCTTCGCCGATGACACGGCTATCTACTACTCGTGTAGGAAGATGTCGCTGCTTCATCGGCGACTCCAGATCGCAGTAGCCACCATGGGACAGTGGTTCCGGAAGTGGCGAATAGACATCAACCCCACGAAAAGCGCAGCGGTGCTCTTCAAAAGGGGTCGCCCTCCGAACATCACTTCGAGCATCCCACTCCGTAGTAGGCGCGCAAACACCTCCGCCGTTAGTCCCATCACTCTCTTTGGCCAGCCCATACCGTGGGTCTCGAAGGTCAAATATCTAGGCGTCACCCTCGACAGAGGGATGACATTCCGTCCCCATATAAAAACGGTACGCGACCGCGCCGCGTTTATTCTAGGACGACTCTATCCAATGCTTTGTTGTCGAAGCAAACTGTCCCTCCGTAATAAGGTAACTCTCTACAAAACTTGTATACGCCCCGTCATGACGTATGCAAGCGTAGTGTTCGCTCACGCAGCCCGCACCAACTTGAAATCCCTTCAGGTTATTCAATCACGATTCTGCAGGATAGCCGTCGGAGCGCCTTGGTTCCTTAGGAATGTGGATCTCCACGACGACCTGGAGCTCGACTCTGTTAGTAAGTATCTACAGTCGGCATCGCTGCGCCATTTTGAGAAGGCGGCACGACATGAGTACCCTCTCATCGTAGCCGCTGGAAATTACATACCCGACCCAGTAGACCGAATGGTAAACCGTCGACGTCGCCCAAAGCACGTCATTACGGATCCTCCTGATCCATTAACGGTGCTTTTAGGCACCACAAGCACCGGTCACCGTCCTCGTCGAACCCGTCGCTTGCGACGAAGGGCTCGACGAGCGAACTAACCCATAGACACAGCCCACTGAGTTTCTCGCCGGATCTTCTCAGTGGGTCGCGTTTCCGATCCGGTGGTAGATTCAGCGAAGCACTGCTCTTGCTAGGGTCAGTGTTAGCAACTCTCCGGTTGAGCCCCGCGAGCTCACCTACTAAAGTTAGGGTGAAGCTGAAGTAGCCTCTCAAGGCTATCAGCATAGGTAGGGAAAAAAAAAAAAAAAAAAATAAAAAAAAAAAAAATTCTCACGGATTATTTTTATTAAAATTTAAAGATATCCAATATCGCAGAACCAGAACATTCCAGTCGCACACGTGTCACCATTTTTCTTTCACCTTCGCATTTGTCTAACGCTCTAATTTCAAAATGCATTCGTTCAGTTATTTTATTTTCCGCCTTATTTAATTGATAAACGATATATTTACTTTTTGTTGTCACAGCAAATTAATTAAACTTCAAAGTTTTCAGAGTTTTCCTTAGATTTTAAGACACACCCGTGTTAACAATATCAATTCAGGGGGTGGACGATGGTATGACCTGAAATCGAACGAACATGAATTTGTTAAAGATCGCACTCTACGAATTAAATAACTTCTATAGCTTAGAGAAGGGATCGTAATTTAAATTAACCACAGACACAGCCCACTGAGTTTATCGCCGGATCTTCTCAGTGGGTCGCGTTTCCGATCCGGTGGTAGATTCTGCAAAGCACGGCTTTTGCTAGGGTTCGTGTAAGTAGCATCGTCAGGTTTGAGCCCCGTGAGCTTACCTATTACCCCAGTGACGCTGATAATAATATTATTATGGTCTCTCTAGACCATCAGCTTAGGCAGGAAAAAGAAAGTAATTTAAAGCACTGCAGACATTGACGTGAGTTTTGCAGTAGATTAAAAAAAAATTAGAATAAACGTTCGCGCCAAAAAAGATCTAGAACACTGAACTACTGAAAATTTAGATAATTTGAATATTCAAATGAATTCATTACTATAACGACGGTCGGGTGACTTGATCACTTGCAATTCCCATCTACACTTTATAATTCGCTTGCATCCGTTCAAATAAAATTAACTTTGAGACCGTTGGGAGTCGTTTACTGTTTTTTAATACTCACATAATTGTAAATTTTTTCACTGTTGGTAGGACCTCTTGTGAGTCCGCGCGGGTAGGTAGGTACCACCGCCCTGCCTATTTCTGCCGTGAAGGAGTAATGCGTTTCGGTTTGAAGGGTGGGGCAGCCGTTGTAACTATATTGAGATCTTAGAACTTATATCTCAAGGTGGGTGGCGCATTTACTTTGTAGATGTCCATTGGCTCCAGTAACCACTTAACACCAAGTGGGCTGTCTCCAACCAACCTCGTCCACCCATCTAAGCAATATAAAAAAATTGTACGATAAATGTTTATTTTTACTTTTACCTATTCATATACTTCCTTCTGATATTGAATCTGGAGTTTGTGTTCAAATTTTGTTTTCATACATCAAAATCCCGGCATCATGAAAATCAAATATTGATCAAGTCAATGTAAGCAAACAGGAAATATATTAAATTCTCGTAGATAATATTGAATAGCATGTACCGTGAAGCTGGAAGGGAGATAACTTCAAATATAATTTCGTTAGCTTGACAGCCAGTGATGGCTTCACGTTTAGGAGATCGCGGTTTTAAACCCCGTTACTTTATATAAAGATTTTTAACAAAAATAACTGACTCCGACTAGAAATCAAGTCTGGGAGACAGTTTATTTTATTTTATTTTTATTGCTTAGATGGGTAGACGAGCTCACAGCCCACCTGGTGTTAAGTGGTTACTGGAGCCCATAGACATCCGTAAATGCGCCACCCACCTTGAGATATAAGTTATAAGGTCTCAAGTATAGTTACAACGGCTGCCCCACCCTTCAAACCGAAACGCATTATTGCTTCACGGCAGAAATAGACAGGGCGGTGGTACCAACCAGCGGTACATATCAGCGGTTTTGAATGTAAAAAATAATAGGCAGGAATAAGAGGTATGATCGTAACGACATAGTATGTAAATTATTAGTTAGTACGTAATAGTAATTTGCCTGTGCTTCTTATAATTCATTAGAGATAAAATTTATCACATGCACTCCTTCTTATTTAGCGGAATGATGACTAAAGTAGAGTATACCTTTTAGTGGTCGTCGTGGCCTAACGGATAAGACGTCCGGTGCATTCATGTTGAAGCGATGCACCGGTATACGTACGTACGGAAATACGTACTCAACAAATGTTCACGATTGACTTCCACGGTGAAGGAATAACATCGTGTAATAAAAATCAAACCCGCAAAATTATAATTTGCGTAATTACTGGTGGTAGGACCTCTTGTGAGTCCGCGCGGGTGGGTACCACCACCCTGCCTATTTCTGCCGTGAAGCAGTAATGCGTTTCGGTTTGAAGGTTGGGCAGCCGTCCTTACTATAAATGAGACCTTAGAACTTGTATCTCAAGGTGGGTGGCGCATTTACGTTGTGGATGTCTATGGGCTGCAGTTACCACTTAACACCAGGTGGGCTGTGAGCTCGTCCACCCACATAAGCAATAAAAAAAAAAAAAAAAACCTACACTAAATTTCAACATTTTTAACGACAACACCGATATAAGTCTGACTCTCTTGCTTTATTGTACATAGGTTCGGCTAAGCAAGGAAACGGGAATTAAGAAAAATAAAGCCTTTCTTTAAATTTGGAGCTTGCATTGTCTCTAAATGCGTATTCCCAATAGTGTGAAGTCTGGAAGTCATTTGGCTAGTTTTCACGTCAGTTAAAAAAGGCTTTTAAATAAAAAAACAATAATTTTATGAAAGAAACATTTTATTTCGTTTTCCACTAATAGTGCATTCACAGTTTAAATTTAACTTACAGCGAGAATTCAAACAAACACATAATAATATTATTACATAAATTTCGAGATAGCGTGAAGTACAAACAGCTTACACTTAGTGAATTACGTCAAAGATCAGTTATTTTGTAAGAGAAGCCGTTCTTGGCTTACGTACATACATACATACATACATATACGTAAACAATAACTTGAAATATATAAATTCAAAACTACAAAAAACTACCATACGAATAGCCGAAGGTAAGTCTAGATTTAAAATTTCATGGGTGAATATTTACACTTAAAAACGACACGTGACGGTATGACAGTACAACAAAGACAAGCTCAGTTAAAATACTAATCACCTTTTTATACTTTATGTTTGTTTGTTTCATAATATACTTTAGGCTTTTTGTATAGAACCCCTTTGAGGCATTTCGATGGATGTATGCCTTAATATTTAATACGATGATTGCTTTCACAGAGTAACCGCTAGCCTCTAACTATTAGTGGCTATAGGAGTAATATAGTGTTCTATTTCTTTTATATTTTCAAACGGCCTAGGTCGGCGCCATTATCCGCCCTATTGCTGCGAAGTAACATTCCGCCTTCAATTAAGTGCCTTTAAGACTTCGATGTCATATTTCAATATGGCCGCCGGTAAATACGATTTTGTTATTTTACCTACATTTCCTGGCGATCTAATAACTAATCGCATCAATAATGGCCACAGCTCCTGATTGGATGAAATTGAGTATTGCAACTTATATTTAAATAAAGCCAACTACATACTTAGACGACATATACAATAGTATTATCACAACATAATATATTATGGAATTTGTCGATGCCAAACCAATATCTACTCTGTAGAGAGTAATTTGGTTATTAAACTAGTATTGATAGTCTAAATGTCGAAATCTCCAAATAGTAATTATAGCAAATGTTTATCTGACAATGACGAAGCTTAAATTATTTTTTTGTAAGCTTGTCACTGAACTCTTTCAAAATGGCGGGACCAAATTCGATAATTATTTTTCGTGTTCAACTGGGTCCCTGCATAGTTCAAATTTACATCTGAACCCGATAGGACGAACGAATTCTAAATATTATTTTGTATTTTATATCTGTCCTGAGGTTGAATTTACAAGTGGACCCGTAATTGTCTGTCCGGTTCCCCGGTATACTCAAAGTATATAACGTAGACATAATTACCACATACTTATACTAAGTATGCACTAATATATAAGTGTTATAGTATTTCAAGAGTTAAATTATAGTTTACTTTTACGTTTAGACAAACTTTGCCAAAAAAATATTTCAATTCATTTTATTTTAAAACTAGCGGACCCGGTAGACTTTGTAGTGCCTCAATCGATAAATAAAAGACCTAAACTTTTGCATAAATAAACTTGAAACAAACAAAAGGAATCCACCGCACCGGATGGGGGACACATGAAAGGAAAAACAAAATTGTTATTTTTATGTAATTCCGAGCATTTTCATATTTATCTACCTTTTAAACCTTCTCTGGACTTCCACAAATAAATAAGACCAAAATTAGCCTAATCGGTTAAGCCGTTCTCGAGTTTTAGCGAGACTAACAAACAGCAATTAATTTTTAGGAAAAGGCATACTGATCTGTCAGCGAATCTAAATTTTATAAACTATTATAATAGCCAAACTTATCTACGATTCTACTATCTAATAAAATACAAAGACTAGTATATTTTCATACTCACAAAGCAGTCAACTAACAATGAGATCAAAAGATTCCTTTAAGTCTGTTATTTACGTCCATTTTTATTTACTTAATACATATAATAGCAATGGTAGCGAATTAGTGTATTCTAGAACATATTTAGTGAATGCTGACGGACTCGCCATATCCTGATACACTTTTTGCGCCCGTTGCCAAATTGCCTACAGAAATTTCAGTGAAATGCTAACAATCTGCCCAAACTACATATTTAGCATTTTGGAGTCGTTGGTGGTTTATAGAATTAGAACGAAAATCTTATTCCAATGAATTTGTGGTTAAAAGATATTTTTCGCTTAATTTGGTCTAAAAATTAAGATTTTCATGTTTAATTAAGAACAAAACATTAATTTCCGGGAATCGTATTAAATAAAATTATAATTTATTCTTCTATAATTAATTGAAACAATCATAAGCCTGTATTAATAAATAAATCATTAATATTGCTATATAGTATGTGATTATAATAAAACAATTGAAATAACTTTTAACCGAATTATGATTACGTATATAATTTTAGCTATAAAATTTAATTATTACAGTTGCATATATTCATGATCAACTATTACTGACACAAAAATAGTATTAATTTTAAAGGTTTGTGATAAGTAAAGCAGACTTGTAAATTCTTATAATTTTCTATAGAAATATAAATTGTATAGAATAATAATTCTACTAATTCTAATAACTAATTCTGCAGAATTCTTATAATTTTCTAGTTATTTCAATTGTTTTATTATAATCACATACTATATAGCAATATTAATAATTTATTTATTAATACAGGCTTATAATTGTTTCAATTATTTATAGAAGAATGAATTAAATATTTATTTAAAACGATTCCCGAAATTTATATATTTATATTTATAAGAATTTTACATAGAATTATAATTCAAATTTTTACTTACGGAAAACATTTTTTGTAATTCTTTGTCGACAACGGGAAGAGGTTTAGATCAAATTAACTACACACGATGTTAGATTTAAAGATTGGCGTAAATCATTTTATAACGCGACTTTATCTATATTCGTTTGTTCAAAGTAAATAAAATAAGATTTATCAAAACATTCTCTAAGGTTCATTTTCATTCGATCGACATAAAATGTAGAAAGAAAATCGCAAAGTCACCACGTGTGCCTGTATTTTACGTGACTTTCGTTCGCTTCAAACCTATTTTTTTTTCAGACAAATAATATCGTGGAAAAGAAACTAAATCCCAAGTTATCGTCTCGAATCTCACGTTTTATTTGAAGCCTCAACTCAGCAACGTCAGAGCAAAACTGTCAGAGCAAAACTGCAAAACTGTTTAATATAATATATTTTCCTAATTAATGGAATGCTACGTAATGAGAATCTAAAGCACTATCCAATATCGAGTATTATCATATACATAATATATTATATTATCAATATATTCTTAATTATCGACTAGATCATAAACTAATTACGCGATGTATTTAAACGTAAGCGTAATTAATTACTTATGAATTGTGTTTCATTAGTACTAATGACTATAATTCCACTAAACTAATCTAAATCACAACACTGAAAAATGTTTAATAGAAATTTAAAATAGTTTTTTTTTATATTATACGTTCTGTATGAATGTTCTAGATTTGGAAATATTTAAATAACTCTCGAATAATTTAAATAAATTATTATTTCATTATAAATAAAAAGTCTACAATTTACCTAATGTACTTTTACTTTTAAATAACTATTTTTATAATTTTGAGATTAACGTGAGAAGAAGGCACAGCAAGGATTTCCGAAAAGAGAAATTATTGTTTCTTTTTAATCCAAGTTTTGAAATTGTAACAATTTCATTGCACTTAACAAACAGAATGGAAAAAAATATAGAAATATAAATTTTAATCTATCACTTACTTATTGCCAAGTACACCTACAAGCATATTTTTATTTAGACAATAGCCATTTATACATTTCTTCCGATATTCACATCTATAA